>NC_047113.1:47903807-48203807 GCF_902500255.1 Thalassophryne amazonica | reverse complement strand
ACAATTTGTTCATGTAAATGGGGAATCTTCTTCACAGACTAAAGTTAATTATGGAGTTCCACAAGGTTCTGTGCTAGGACCAATTTTATTCACTTTATACATGCTTCCCTTAGGCAGTATTATTAGACGGTATTGCTTAAATTTTCATTGTTACGCAGATGATACCCAGCTTTATCTATCCATGAAGCCAGAGGACACACACCAATTAGCTAAACTGCAGGATTGTCTTACAGACATAAAGACATGGATGACCTCTAATTTCCTGCTTTTAAACTCAGATAAAACTGAAGTTATTGTACTTGGCCCCACAAATCTTAGAAACATGGTGTCTAACCAGATCCTTACTCTGGATGGCATTACCCTGACCTCTAGTAATACTGTGAGAAATCTTGGAGTCATTTTTGATCAGGATATGTCATTCAAAGCGCATATTAAACAAATATGTAGGACTGCTTTTTTGCATTTACGCAATATCTCTAAAATCAGAAAGGTCTTGTCTCAGAGTGATGCTGAAAAACTAATTCATGCATTTATTTCCTCTAGGCTGGACTATTGTAATTCATTATTATCAGGTTGTCCTAAAAGTTCCCTAAAAAGCCTTCAGTTAATTCAAAATGCTGCAGCTAGAGTACTGACGGGGACTAGAAGGAGAGAGCATATCTCACCCATATTGGCCTCTCTTCATTGGCTTCCTGTTAATTCTAGAATAGAATTTAAAATTCTTCTTCTTACTTATAAGGTTTTGAATAATCAGGTCCCATCTTATCTTAGGGACCTCGTAGTACCATATCACCCCAATAGAGCGCTTCGCTCTCAGACTGCAGGCTTACTTGTAGTTCCTAGGGTTTGTAAGAGTAGAATGGGAGGCAGAGCCTTCAGCTTTAAGGCTCCTCTCCTGTGGAACCAGCTCCCAATTCAGATCAGGGAGACAGACACCCTCTCTACTTTTAAGATTAGGCTTAAAACTTTCCTTTTTGCTAAAGCTTATAGTTAGGGCTGGATCAGGTGACCCTGAACCATCCCTTAGTTATGCTGCTATAGACGTAGACTGCTGGGGGGTTCCCATGATGCACTGTTTCTTTCTCTTTTTGCTCTGTATGCACCACTCTGCATTTAATCATTAGTGATCGATCTCTGCTCCCCTCCACAGCATGTCTTTTTCCTGGTTCTCTCCCTCAGCCCCAACCAGTCCCAGCAGAAGACTGCCCCTCCCTGAGCCTGGTTCTGCTGGAGGTTTCTTCCTGTTAAAAGGGAGTTTTCCTTCCCACTGTAGCCAAGTGCTTGCTCACAGGGGGTCGTTTTGACCGTTGGGGTTTTACATAATTATTGTATGGCCTTGCCTTACAATATAAAGCGCCTTGGGGCAACTGTTTGTTGTGATTTGGCGCTATATAAAAAAATTGATTGAATTGTCATTTTAACTGACAGTCAACCGATCACCTCATGATGCTGATTGCAGAGTTTGTAGAAGAAAAGGTAATGTTAAATTATCCAGACAAAGTTTATGGATCCTCCACCCCAGCTATCAAACACTTTGCCTCATATTGCCTTGTCATAAGTCAACAGTGTGTCTGGAGAGGGGCAGATTTGTGTTTGTACTTTTCTGTCTGACTGCAAAAAGCATATTTGTGCAGTAAGTGAGAGGTTCCAGCATCTCTCTTACTCACCAACAGCAAGGTCAGCACTCACTGCTTTCACTTATTGCAGTGAATCAGTGGGCACAGATTGTGATTTTTTTTCCCCCATCTACACACCTTTTTTAGTATGAATGTCCATGAGTGTGAATTTACATATTTTTAGCAATTAAAACAGTCATGAGAAAGAAATCCAACATTTGTCACTGAATGGCACCCATCCGCTGCTCTGGCAGTTTAGTTCTTACAAGTTATGAAGGGTTGATGCCTTTTGGCACAGTTTAGTGAGATGGTAACCTGGCAACAGTCAACAGCATGAGAAAGCGAGGCACCTCCGACAAAAAGCACAACCTTACAGTTCTGACCACGCATCAGACTTCAGCATAAGTCTGACACGCACAATGCAGTGTCTTTGGAGGAACGACGGGATTACTTTGCTGCACCAATGCAATAAATCATGTTTATTGTACTGATACTGCATAGTGTATGCTGAGTATTAAGGCTGTATGTGCTCATAGATTCTGTCCTGATGTGTTCTTACTGAGCTCTTGTCGAGATGTTACATTTTTGCTCTACGTTAAGAATCACTATTAGTACTTTTCTTAAAATAGGCACATTTATTTTGCTCACCAGAATTGCAACAGTTGGAAATGCACCATATCGGAAAATTCATGCAGCACAGAATTTTAAGATTGTCCTTAGTAGCCACCAGACCTAGACTTTAGAAATGAAGGAAACTGGCAAGTTCATTTAAAGCCAAGAGTAACTTCAAACCCACATACAGTACCAGTCCAAACATTTGATGGGTAGTGTACATACTGAGATAGAGAGAGAAGGAAGACCTGTCTGATTCAGCAACTACTTCTTCTTTCGGCTGTTCCCATTAGGGGTCACCACAGCAGATCAGTTGTTTCCATCTCACCCTGTCCTCTGTATATTTCCCTGTCACACAAACCATAGGCATGTCCTCCCTCAGCACATCCATAAACCTTCTCTTTGGCCTCCCTCTTCTCCTCCTGCCTGGTGGCTCCATCCTCAGCATCCTTCTCCCTATATACTCTGGGTCCCTCCTCTGCACATGTTCAGACTATCTCAATCTCTCCTCCCTGACTTTGTCTACAAAATGTCCAACCTGAGCTGTCCCTCTGATATGTTCATTCCTAATCCTGTCCATTCTCATCATCCCAAAGAGAATCACAATGTCTTCAGCTCTGCCCCCTCCAGCTCTGCATCCTTTCTTTTTGTTAGTGCCACCGTCTCTAAGCCGTACAACATAGCTGGTCTCACTGCTGTATTGTAGACTTTCCCCTTCACTCTTGCTGATATTCTTCGGTCACAAATCACTCCTGCCACCTTTCTCCACCCACTCCACCCTGCCTGCACTCTCTTCTTCACCTCTCTACCACACTCGCCATTACTTTGGACAGTTGACCCCAAGTATTTAAACTCATCTACTTTCACCACTTCTACTGTTTGTAACTGTACTATTCCACTGGGCTCCCTCTCATTCACACACATGTACTCAGTCTTGCTCCAATTGACTTTCATTCCCCTTCTCTCCAGAGCATATCACATCTCCACATTTCCAGGCAAGACTCAATCTGCTCTCTTCTCTCACTACAGATCACTACAGGTCATCTGCAAACATCATAGTTCATGGCAACCTGGTCTCATGGCAAGTCATGATGCAGCAGCAAGAAATATACATTAATCTACTGGAGCCTCTACTGGTGGTTAGCTCTCACTGCGGTATTGTATCACTTCCTGTTCCGGACCCTTACCAAAAAGTAGTATATGCAAGTATGTTTCAAGTATACTTCTAGTTTACTTTTTATATACTTATCAGTACTATTTTTTGGTAAGGGGAGCACAGCGGTGTTTTGCTGTATCTGTTAGCTGTTTAATCTGCGCCGTTAGATTGATCTAGTTAACTAGATAACGATTTGTTTCACAGTGTAATCTTCACGTGCCTTAACTAAAGCACTCCCTCTGCTGAATCACCTCTAAATTATTTACACATTATTCACTTTGTGTGTTTTTAAGAATCCACTAGCTTAGTGCAGCTACTAGCTCTTAGCCGGTTTAGCATGGCAGCTTCTCCTGTCTCTCCTGCACTTTTCTGCTCTGGGTGTGAAATGTTTAGTTATTCCTCGGCCTCCTTTAGCAGTAATGGTACTTGTAATAAGTGTAGCTTATTCGTAGCTTTGGAGGCCAGGCTGGGCGAATTGGAGACTCGGCTCCGCACCGTGGAAAATTCTACAGCTAGCCAGGCCCCTGTAGTCGGTGCGGACCAAGGTAGCTTAGCCGCCGTTAGTTCCCTTCCAGCAGATCCCGAGCAGCCGGGAAAGCAGGCCGACTGGGTGACTGTGAGGAGGAAGCGTAGTTCTAAACAGAAGCCCCGTGTACACCGCCAACCCATTCACATTTCTAACCATTTTTCCCCACTCGGCGACACACCCGCCGAGGATCAAACTCTGGTTATTGGCGACTCTGTTTTGAGAAATGTGAAGTTAGCGACACCAGCAACCATAGTCAATTGTCTTCCGGGGGCCAGAGCAGGCGACATTGAAGGAAATTTGAAACTGCTGGCTAAGGCTAAGCGTAAATTTGGTAAGATTGTAATTCACGTCGGTAGTAATGACACCCGGTTACGCCAATCGGAGGTCACTAAAATTAACATTGAATCGGTGTGTAACTTTGCAAAAATAATGTCGGACTCTGTAGTTTTCTCTGGGCCCCTTCCCAATCGGACCGGGAGTGACATGTTTAGCCGCATGTTCTCCTTGAATTGCTGGCTGTCTGAGTGGTGTCCAAAAAATGAGGTGGGCTTCATAGATAATTGGCAAAGCTTCTGGGGAAAACCTGGTCTTGTTAGGAGAGACGGCATCCATCCCACTTTGGATGGAGCAGCTCTCATTTCTAGAAATCTGGCCAATTTTTTTTTAAATCCTCCAAACCATGACTATCCAGGGTTGGGACCAGGAAGCAGAGTTGTAGTCTTACACACCTCTCTGCAGCTTCTCTCCCCCTGCCATCCCCTCATTACCCCATCCCGTAGAGACGGTGCCTGCTCCCAGACCACCAATAACCAGTAAAAATCTATTTAAGCATAAAAATTCAAAAAGAAAAATAATATAGCACCTTCAACTGCACCACAGACTAAAACAGTTAAATGTGGTCTATTAAACATTAGGTCTCTCTCTTCTAAGTCCCTGTTAGTAAATGATATAATAATTGATCAACATATTGATTTATTCTGCCTTACAGAAACCTGGTTACAGCAGGATGAATATGTTAGTTTAAATGAGTCAACACCCCCGAGTCACACTAACTGCCAGAACGCTCGTAGCACGGGCCGAGGCGGAGGATTAGCAGCAATCTTCCACTCCAGCTTATTAATTAATCAAAAACCCAGACAGAGCTTTAATTCATTTGAAAGCTTGACCCTTAGTCTTGTCCATCCAAATTGGAAGTCCCAAAAACCAGTTTTATTTGTTATTATCTTTCGTCCACCTGGTCGTTACTATGAGTTTCTCTGTGAATTTTCAGACCTTTTGTCTGACTTAGTGCTTAGCTCAGATAAGATAATTATAGTGGGCGATTTTAACATCCACACAGATGCTGAGAATGACAGCCTCAACACTGCATTTAATCTATTATTAGACTCAACTGGCTTCGCTCAAAATGTAAATGAGTCCACCCACCACTTTAATCATATCTTAGATCTTGTTCTGACTTATGGTATGGAAATTGAAGACTTAACAGTATTCCCTGAAAACTACTTTTCAGCACTGTAGCCAGACTGACAAAGAGTCAGAGCTCTATTGAGCCGAGTATTCCTTTAACTTTAACTAGTAATGACTTCATGACTTTCTTTGCTAATAAAATTCTAACTATTAGAGAAAAAATTACTCATAACCATCCCAAAGACATATCGTTATCTTTGGCTGCTTTCAGTGATGCCGGTATTTGGTTAGACTCTTTCTCTCCAATTGTTCTGTCTGAGTTATTTTCCTTAGTTACTTCATCCAAACCATCAACATGTCTGTTAGACCCCATTCCTACCAGGCTGCTCAAGGAAGCCCTACCATTAATTAATGCTTCGATCTTAAATATGATCAATCTATCTTTATTAGTTGGCTATGTACCACAGGCTTTTAAGGTGGCAGTAATTAAACCATTACTTAAAAAGCCATCACTTGACCCAGCTATCTTAGTTAATTATAGGCCAATCTCCAACCTTCCTTTTCTCTCAAAAATTCTTGAAAGGGTAGTTGTAAAACAGCTAACTGATCATCTGCAGAGGAATGGTCTATTTGAAGAGTTTCAGTCAGGTTTCAGAATTCATCATAGTACAGAAACAGCATTAGTGAAGGTTACAAATGATCTTCTTATGGCCTCAGACAGTGGACTCATCTCTGTGCTCGTCCTGTTAGACCTCAGTGCAGCTTTTGATACTGTTGACCATAAAATTTTATTACAGAGATTAGAGCATGCCATAGGTATTAAAGGCACTGTGCTGCGGTGGTTTGAATCATATTTATCTAATAGATTACAATTTGTTCATGTAAATGGGGAATCTTCTTCACAGACTAAGGTTAATTATGGAGTTCCATAGGGTTCTGTGCTAGGACCAATTTTATTCACTTTATACATGTTTCCCTTAGGCAGTATTATTAGACAGCATTGCTTAAATTTTCATTGTTACGCAGATGATACCCAGCTTTATCTATCCATGAAGCCAGAGGACACACACCAATTAGCTAAACTGCAGGATTGTCTTACAGACATAAAGACATGGATGACCTCTAATTTCCTGCTTTTAAACTCAGATAAAACTGAAGTTATTGTACTTGGCCCCACAAATCTTAGAAACATGGTGTCTAACCAGATCCTTACTCTGGATGGCATTACCCTGACCTCTGGTAATACTGTGAGAAATCTTGGAGTCACTTTTGATCAGGATATGTCATTCAGTGCGCATATTAAACAAATATGTAGGACTGCTTTTTTGCATTTGTGCAATATCTCTAAAATTAGAAAGGTCTTGTCTCAGAGTGATGCTGAAAAACTAATTCATGCATTTAATTCCTCTAGGCTGGACTATTGTAATTCATTATTAGCAGGTTGTCCTAAAGGTTCCCTGAAAAGCCTTCAGTTAATTCAAAATGCTGCAGCTAGAATGCTAACAGTGACTAGAAGGAGAGAGCATATCTCACCCATATTGGCCTCTCTTCATTGGCTTCCTGTGACCCTGAACCATCCCTTAGTTATGCTGCTATAGAATTAGACTGCTGGGGGGGGGGGGGGGTTCCCATGATGCACTGAGTGTTTCTTTCTCTTTTTGCTCTGTATGCACCACTCTGCATTTAATCATTAGTGATTGATCTCTGCTCCCCTCCACAGCATGTCTTTTTCCTGGTTCTCTCCCTCAGCTCCAACCAGTCCCAGCAGAAGACTGCCCCTCCCTGAGCCTGGTTGTGCTGGAGGTTTCTTCCTGTTAAAAGGGAGTTTTTCCTTCCCACTGTCGTCAAGTGCTTGCTCACAGGGGGTCGTTTTGACCGTTGGGGTTTTTCCGTAATTATTGTATGACTTTGCCTTACAATATAAAGCGCCTTTGGGCAACTGTTTGTTGTGATTTGGCGCTATATAAATAAAATTGATTTGATTTGATTTTCGTCACGGCAGCACAAATTCATTCTAATTCATTCTGTGATGGCTGCATGAAATTAAAAGTGAAGTGGGGTGGTTATGGTTATGGTGGGGGAAAGAGTAAGATTAGGTTATGTTTAAGGTTAGGGTCGGGGGTAGGAGTAGGGTTAGGAATAGTGACTCATTTCTTCACTGGAGCACGAAAAAAAAAAACTTGACACTGGGCTGTCCATGGAGACTCCTATCTGATCTCATCAGTGAACCTGTCCATCACCATTACAACAAGAAAGGACTCAGAGCTGATCCTTGGTGTAATCCCACCTCCACCTTGAATGAGTCTGTCATTCCCACTGCACATCTCCCCCCGCTGTCACACTATTCTTCTACATGTCCTGCACTACCCTCACATACTTCTCTGCCACTCCAGACTTCCTCATACAATACCACAGCTCTTCTCTTGGCACCCTATCATAAGCTTTCTCTAAATCCACAAACACACAATGTAACTCCTTCTGGCCTTCTCTATACTTCTCCACCAATACTCTCAGAGCAAGCATTGCATCGTGGTGTTCTTTCTCTGCGTGAAACCATATTGCTGCTCACAGATCTTCACCTGTTTTCTAAGCCTAGCTTCTACTACTCTTTCCCATAACTTCATGCTGTGGCTGACCAACTTTATGCCTCTGTAGTTACTGCAGCTCTGCACATCACCCTTGTTCTTAAAAATAGGAACCAGAACACTTCATCTCCACTCCTCAGGCATACTCTCACTTTCCAAGATTTTATTAAACATTCTGGTTACAAACTCCACTACCATTTCTCCAAAACATTTCCATGCCTTCACTGGAATGTTATCTGGAACAACTGCCTTTCCAGTCTTCATCCTCTTCATAGCTGCTCTCACATCATCCTTACTATTCCCTTGCACTTCCTGATTTACTCTGTCCAAAATCCTTCCTATAGAATTGCATGGACCTGTGTCTTCTTTGAGTATTAGAATTTAGTTATGAAAGATAACAAAGGGTCCCAATGCTACCTGTCTTGTTGTATGGTTGTAAGACTTGGATCCTAACCAGTGATCTAAGGTGAGAACTGGATGTTTTGGTACTTGGTCTCTTTGGACAATCCTTGGGTACTGCTGAAATGATTTGGTGTCAAAAAAGTGGTTACTTGAGACTGTGAGGGAGTGTCAGCTTTGACATTTTGGCTATATAGTGTGTTTCTCTGTGCATGATTCAGTGTGCAGGAATTTGAGAGTTGAGGACCACAGTAGCTTGAGAAAGCCAAAGGGTCACCCATGTTTCACCTTGCCTACGTCACATTGGTTGTGGACTTGTGGCAGATGGTTATTTTAGAGATGTGGTGATGGACTGGTTCCACCCAAGACCCAAGGCAGTACTGTGAAGTCATAGATATGGTGAAGCCCAGCACCAGCATATGCTCCCAGACTTAATAAACAAGCCAAACAAGCCAAAAATAATGGCGTAATTTTCTGTTAGTATATGTCTGTGCATAAATGTCCCAATCAAGGACAACATTCACCGTGTGTGACTGTCTGAACCATCGCTATTGCGCTCTTTCTTTCACTAAATTCATACAAAATCTTTTTGGATTGTACTTGGCATATGACCATATTACCATGAATCCATCAGAAAGCAGTAACTTCTTAATTTAGAACATTTATGTAAGGAAATGGTCTGTCACTCAGTGACAACCACACTTGCTCCTAATTCTGCTGTGAAAGTGTAGTGACACGGACCCACAACAGGGGGCGTAAATGAACGGACAATAGAAGGAGTTAAATTTGAACACTTTACTGTTGTGAATGCCACAACCACACACAGCAGATTATAGAATAAATACAAAGTCAATGGATAAAGGTGTCATGTGGGCAGGCTCGACGATAGGAGACGTCCGTCTAGAGAAGAACCGGAACCACACGATTTCCTCCGCCACCGAACCCGAAGGATACTGGAGCCGCCAGGTCCCGAGTCCCTCAGGTGGCCACCGTCTCCGCGTGTCGGATCTGGTACTGCTGGCGAAGAGCAAAGACAGTCAAGTGTGGGTGTGTGTACACCCAGTAACAACAACGGTGGGAATTCCACCTCCACCTCTAACACACACTCGTGCAGCGTCTGTCTATTCACTTATCTGGCGGAAAGCAGAGTGAAGCAGTCGCGGCCCACGCCGGTCCTCCGGGGAGACAGCTGCAACAATGTATCTACTGGAATCAATATTGGAATATTCAGGCTGAGAGTATTACCTCCATAGAAGAACGATATCTCGGCGACGTGGTGGAGGTGTCATCCTGCTTTTATCCGGGGTGAAGTGCAGATGATCGGTGACAGCTGTCATAGTTGATGAGTGACAGCTGTCACCTCGGCTGTTCCTGTGAGGCGGCAGCGCCCTCTCGTGCCTGAAGCCCGCACTTCAGGCAGGGCGCCCTCTGGTGGTGGGCCAGCAGTACCTCGTCTTCTGGCGGCCCACACAACAGGACCCCCCCCGCAACGGGCGCCTCCTGGCGCCCGACCAGGCTTGTCCGGGTGGCGACGGTAGAAATCGGCCAGGAGGGCCGGTTCCAGGATGAAGCTCCTCTTCACCCAGGAGCGTTCTTCGGGTCCATACCCCTCCCAGTCCACCAAATATTGGAAACCCCGGCCCATTCGATATATGTCCAGGAGCCGGCGCACTGTCCAAGCTGGCTCCCCGTCGATGATATGGGCAGGAGGCGGCGCCGGACCGGGTGTACAGAGGGGTGAGGTGTGATGTGGTTTCAATCTTGAAACATGGAATACTGGATGGATCCGCAGTGAGGCCGGGAGTTGGAGCCTCACTGCGGCGTGACTGAGGACCTTGAGGATCTTGAAGGGCCCTATGTACCGGTCCTTCAGTTTGGGGGAATCCACCTGGAGGGGAATGTACCTTGTGGATAGCCACACCTCCTGCCCGGGCCGATATGCGGGGGCGGGGACCGTCGACGGTCTGCATGGGTCTTTGCCCTCGTCCGGGCCCTCAACAAGGCCAAACGGGCGGTGTGCCACACCCGATGGCATCTCCGCAGGTGGGCCTGGACCGAGGGTACACCGACCTCTCCCTCCACCACAGGAAACAAAGGGGGCTGGTACCCCAGATACAACTCGAACGGGGAGAGGCCGGTGGCAGAGGACACTTGGCTGTTATGCGCATACTCGATCCAGGCCAGGTGTTCACTCCAAGCCGTAGGGTGTGCGGATGTGGTACATCGCAGGGCCTGCTCCAGCTCTTGGTTAGCCCGTTCAGCCTGTCCGTTGGTCTGAGGGTGATACCCAGACGAGAGGCTCACGGTGGCCCCCAGCTCCCGGCAGAAACTTCTCCAAACCTGCGAGGAAAACTGGGGACCACGATCTGAGACGATGTCTGTTGGTATCCCATGCAGACGTACGATATGGTGGACCAGGAGATCCGCTGTCTCCTGGGCCGACGGGAGCTTCGGGAGGGCCACGAAGTGGGCCGCCTTGGAGAACCGGTCCACTATCGTGAGGATGGTGGTGTGCCCCCGGGACGGCGGGAGGCCCGTGACAAAATCCAGACCAATGTGGGACCAGGGGCGATGAGGCACAGGAAGTGGCTGAAGGAGTCCCTGTGCCTTTTGGTGGTCCGCCTTGCCCCTGGCGCAGGTAGTGCAGGCCTGGATGTAAGCCCGGACATCAGCCTCCAGGGACGCCCACCAGAAGTGCTGCCGGATCACTGCCACGGTCCTTCGCACCCCTGGGTGGCAGGAGAGCTTGGACCCGTGACAGAAGTCCAGGACGGCAGCCCTGGCTTCTGGTGGGATGTATAGTCTGTTCTTTGGCCCTGTTCCGGGATCCGGGCTCCGTGCCAGGGCCTCCCGGACGGTCTTCTCCACGTCCCAGGTAAGGGTGGCCACGATAGTGGACTCCGGTACGATGGGTTCCGGTGGATCCGACAGCTCGGTTTTGACTTCATGTTCATGCACCCGGGACAAGGCATCCGACCTCTGGTTCTTGGTCCTGGGGCGGTAGGTGATTCGGAAGTCAAAACGGCCGAAGAACAGTGACCAGCGGGCTTGCCTGGGGTTCAGCCGCCTGGCGGTCCTGATATACTCCAGGTTCCGGTGGTCAGTATTTTCTGTGAATGGCATTGACGCTCCCTCCAACAGGTGTCTCCATTCCTCAAGAGCCTCTTTCACCGCTAGGAGTTCTCGATTGCCCACGTCATAGTTCCGTTCTGCTGGGGTCAACCTGCGGGAGAAATAGGCACACGGGTGAAGAACCTTATCGGTCTCTCCGCTCTGGGATAGCACGGCTCCTATCCCTGAGTCAGAGGCGTCCACTTCAACCACAAACTGGCGACTGGGATCGGGCTGCACCAAGACAGGTGCAGTCGAGAAGCGCTGTTTCAACTCCCTGAACGCGGCTTCGCACCAATCCGACCAGGTGAAGGGGACTTTTGGAGAGGTCAGGGCTGTCAGGGGACTAACTACCTGACTATACCCCTTAATGAACCTCCTGTAAAAATTGGCGAAGCCAAGGAAATGTTGCAGCTTCCTACGGCTCGTAGGTTGGGGCCAGTCTCTCACCGCTGCGACCTTGGCCGGATCCGGGGCGACGGAGTTGGAGGAGATGATAAACCCCAGGAAGGACAAAGAGGTGCGATGAAACTCACACTTCTCGCCCTTCACAAACGGCCGGTTCTCCAACAACCGCTGCAGGACCTGACGTACATGCTGGACATGGGTCTCAGGATCCGGAGAAAAGATGAGTATATCGTCCAGATATACGAAGACGAATCAGTGCAGGAAGTCCCGCAAGACGTCGTTAACCAAGGCTTGGAACGTCGCGGGGGCGTTGGTGAGGCCGAACGGCATGACCAGGTACTCAAAGTGACCTAACGGGGTGTTAAATGCCGTCTTCCATTCGTCTCCCTTACGGATCCGAACCAGTTGATACGTATTCCTAAGATCCAGCTTAGTAAAGATTTTGGCTCCATGCAGGGGGGTGAACACGGAATCTAACAACGGCAACGGATATCGGTTGCGAACCGTAATCTCATTCAGCCCCCTGTAATCAATGCATGGACGGAGTCCGCCATCCTTCTTGCACACAAAAAAGAAACCTGCACCCATCGGGGAGGTGGAGTTCCGGATCAGCCCGGCAGCTAATGAGTCCCGGATGTAGGTCTCCATTGATTCGTGCTCAGGTCGTGAGAGGTTGTACAGCCTGCTGGACGGGAACTCAACGCCTGGAATCAGATCCATGGCACAATCGTACGGACGGTGCGGGGGAAGGGCGAGTGCCAGATCCTTGCTGAAGACATCAGCAAGATCGTGGTACTCAACCGGCACCGCCGTCAGATTCGGATGGACTTTGACCTCCTTCTTAGCATGTAAACCGGGAGGAACCGAGGATGCTAAACACGCCCGATGGCAGGTTTCGCTCCACTGAACCACCACCCCAGACGGCCAGTCAATCCGGGGATTGTGTTTCAACATCCACGGGAAGCCCAAAATCACGCGGGAGGTAGAAGGAGTCACAAAAAACTCGATCTCCTCCCGATGATTCCCAGACACCACCAGAGTTACAGGTTGTGTCTTGTGCATGATTAAAGGGAGAAGGGTGCCATCTAGTGCCCGCACCTGCAATGGCGAAGGAAGCGCCACCAGAGGGAGCCCTACCTCCCTTGCCCATCTGCTGTCTAGCAGATTCCCTTCGGACCCCGTGTCCACCAGTGCTGGGGCTTGAAGGGTTAAATCCCCGCTCAGGATTGTAACTGGGAGTCGTGTGGCAATATGTGTGTGTCCCATGTGAATGTTATGACCCCCCCTTAGCCCAGTCTCTAAGGGCGGGTGTTGTCGTTTTGGCCGTTTGGGGCAGTTTTTCTGTATGTGCTCTTTTGAGCTGCAGAGAAAACACTCCCCGCAGACCAGCCTCCTCATTCTGTCAGCTGTTCTCATTTTGGCCCTGTGCGTTTCCCTAGCAACGCCATCAGGGGGAGCTGTTGCCCCACGGAGCGCTGCGGCTGTGGAGCGTGGGGAGGGCGGAACCTTTTTGAACCCGGAAGGGAGAGGGACGGCGCGTGCCCGGCCACGTCCTTCGCCTCGCTCCCGACGGCGTTCCTCCAACCGATTGTCTAACCGTATAACGAGATCGAAAAGCCCATCTAAATCCCGCGGTTCTTCCTTAGCTACCAGTTCTCCTTCAGGACCGACGACAGTCCGTTTATGAAGGCGGCGCAGAGCACAATGTTATTCCAGCCGGACCTCGCAGCCGCGATGCGGAAGTCGACTGCATATTCGGCTGCGCGCCGGCGCCCCTGTCGCATTGACAGCAGCACTGTTGAAGCGGTCTCTCCTCTGTTAGGGTGATCAAACACTGTTCTGAACTCCCTCACAAACCCAGTATAAGAGGTAAGGAGCCGTGAGTTTTGCTCCCAAAGCGCTGTAGCCCAAGCGCGTGCCTCACCACGAAGCAAGTTAATAACATAAGCCACCTTGCTGGCGTCAGACGCATACATCACGGGTCGTTGTGCAAAGACGAGTGAACACTGCATCAGAAAGTCCGCACACGTCTCCACACAACCTCCGTACGGCTCTGGGGGGCTTATGTATGCTTCAGGTGATGGTGGGAGGGGTTGTTGAACGACCACTGGAACATTCATATCTTGCACAGGGTCGGCAGGAGGAGGAGCTGCAGCAGCGCCCTGAGCGCTCGCTGCCACCTGTGCGGAGAGAGCCTCCACCCTGCAGTTCAGGAGGATGTTTTGCTCGGTCATCTGATCCAACCGAGCCGTAAAGGTGGTGAGGATGTGCTGCAACTCACCAATCATGCCTCCTGCAGACGCCTGTGCACCCTGCTCTCCCATTGGCCGTTCAATCGCTGGGTGATGCCCCTCGGAGTCCATGACGCTGGCCGAGATATCCTGTTGTGAAAGTGTAGTGACACGGACCCACAACAGGGGGCGTAAATGAACGGACAATAGAAGGAGTTAAATTTGAACACTTTACTGTTGTGAATGCCACAACCACACACAGCAGATTATAGAATAAATACAAAGTCAATGGATAAAGGTGTCGTGTGGGCAGGCTCGACGATAGGAGACGTCCGTCTAGAGAAGAACCGGAACCACACGATTTCCTCCGCCACCGAACCCGAAGGATACTGGAGCCGCCAGGTCCCGAGTCCCTCAGGTGGCCACCGTCTCGCGTGTCGGATCTGGTACTGCTGGCGAAGAGCAAAGACAGTCAAGTGTGGGTGTGTGTACACCCAGTAACAACAACGGTGGGAATTCCACCTCCACCTCTAACACACACTCGTGCAGCCTCTGTCTATTCACTTATCTGGCGGAAAGCAGAGCGAAGCAGTCGTCATCCTGCTTTTATCCGGGGTGAAGTGCAGATGATCAGTGACAGCTGTCATAGTTGATGAGTGACAGCTGTCACCTCGGCTGTTCCTGTGAGGCGGCAGTGCCCTCTCGTGCCTGAAGCCCGCACTTCAGGCAGGGCGCCCTCTGGTGGTGGGCCAGCAGTACCTCCTCTTCTGGCGGCCCACACAACAAATTCATCATCAATCCACTAACAATCCAGCAGGTGGCAGGCATGTATAAGATATATGGGAAAAACAAAGGTAATTTTTCAATTGAAATGCAGCACCAAAGTTCACAGTACGCAACTAATTTAACTGGTGAGTTGTAAGATGATAGCATTTGTTGTTTTGAGCTTCGTGTGAACAAAATGAAGGCGATTCACTCATTTATCCATCTACTCCCTCAATGCATTTTAGTGGGTACATCCACAGGCTTTGGAAAAGCCTAAGCATGCTTATTCATATGTTAAAGAAGCTATACAGTTACATACAGCTACAGGACGGCTGCATCACTCAGAGACAGGAGAGAACCAGCCGCACCAGAGTACCAGGTCGGCACATTATCGTACACAGCAGAGGAGCATACAGCGCGGTCGGCACTCCACAGCACAGGAGCAGCCTCAGTCACTCCTCCCACAAAATAAAGCACACAATGCACTGGGCTCAGCTGTAGCAGAACTGACTGTTTTTAAAATTCTGTTTCACTGTAAAATAGAAAACAAGTTCAATTTCAGTGTGGTCTCTTAAACGCCTCAAGCCATTTCTCTGTGACGGTTAGTAAATGTTCTGGGTTATACTTCAAGCTTGTTTTGTCATCGTCACTGAATTGAGGTCAGTTAAAGTTTCTTTAAAAAAATAGATGAAAGCAGCATAACTGAAAACATTTATAACTGGAAGGTAAAAATAAAACTGTTAGACCTGGGAAATTATATTTTCATTTTGTTACACCACTTTATTATAAATAGAAGAAATACGCTTGACAACAGCAAATATCAACTCAGTCATTTAAAGTACACTATTCAAAATTTGATAGGGAACACATTTTGAAGTTTGACTATATATACGTCCTTCAAAGTTCAAACCCAATCTTTTTCCTCTTGAAAAAACAGAAATTTAGAGGTCAAATTTGAAAATTCAAAGGAGAAATGTCTTGAATAAATGGTTTAATAAGCTCAAGGTTGCAAGCAGTGTGAAAATGGTAGTAAAGTTCTGTTGCAAACCAAAATCTAAATTAGCAGAAAATGGTTTTATTTCAGAATTCTGAATCACGGCATTATAACATTTTCTCATGTTCCGGTGTCGCAGACTGAAAAAATTGGTCCGCCCTGCCTCTACTGCGCATGCGTCATTTTGGAGCTCAGCAGCTCGTCTGAGAAGGATTCTCTTCACCCAAAGAGATCAAATGGATTAATGGGATTATAAACCATCAGATGACAAGGTAACACCTCTTAAATCATTCTAAAGTCAATTTTAAGAAGAAACGAGGTGATAATTGATAACACTTTGAAATGACGGAGGCGCAGTGAACGCAACAGCTAGTGGCTTTTGCTGCTGTAGTGCTCTGATCACTTCCTCCATCTTTTATTATGAAATTATTTTGAATTTATGTGGAAATGATTGTTGTACAAAAGCTTCAGATATCTGTCGCTGAGATAGATGATGACTGGAGTGCAGTTTTAAGCCGAAACGAGGTGATAATCAGTGAACCGCGGCTGATGGCGCATGCACAGTGAAGCCAGGGCTGACCATGTTTTAGGGCAGACCGTTCGGTCTGCGACCCCAGATACACATTCTGGGTCTGGGTGGTCTACTGTTCAATTACAGTCTGCCGGAGGTCAACAAGTGTCTGAGGAGGCTCCAGATGGTTTCCAACACGAGTTCCAATAATGTCCCAGATGTTTTCCATCGTGTTTGTTATGTGTCGACGCGGGTTGAGGAGCAGACCTGCGTCTGACTGAACCCAGCGCTAAAATAACCAGAAAGCGGTTCCAATAACAAAACAATTTATTTTCCCCCTTTTGTGCAATACTCGGTGTACAAACATAAAGCGCGTCTGTCTGGCGGAGTGAAGGATGGCGCGCTCTCCAGCGCCCAAAGGGATCGAAGCCCGGCGCTTCTGGACTCACGTTCACCGCCAAACACCCCCCAGGTGGACACGACAAACCGACTCTGTGAAAGGTAGTAAAGGTGAGGTAAGTCAGCAGCTACAACTAATATCCTTCAAAGGCACACACTATCAGCAACACATTCAGGTCTGAATTTAAGCTTTATGTAAATGAGCAGCTTCTCACAACAGGTGGAGGATCATCTGTCTGCACGCCACGGCCGTGAGAAGCAAGCTGCACAACTCTCATCAATATTCACATATACTGCGTAACAAAATACCAAATTACTGTTAACAATTATTCAGACAATCAAATCACCTCTGATGTGTGCTGACAGCATGTGTCCCTCACCCGTCCTCCTTCACAGGCACGATGTGTCAAACCCAGGCGCGGTCCTCAGCGTCTCACAAACGAACATCACAAGGTCGCGTTCCCGGCAATTCTGCTCGAATCACACATGGCCCAAATGCAGAACGCCATCTCACCATCCGCTTCAGCTGAAAGTCTTCAAGGTTGCACGTGAGCATCATCCACAGGTGCCGCATATCACGTTGATGAGGGTGAAGGACTCCTCCACCAGCACCCTCTCCACAGACAATAAATCAGCTTGCATACCACCTGGAGAGCAAAGAAAAGAAAAGAACACCAAAATGTCCAGCCAAACCCCCCCAACACACATCAGTGTTCTGTTTTAATTTGGTGAATTACAAGATGATTGCATTTGTTGTTTTCAAATTATTAGTTAAAGGACAGAAATGACTAATTTCTCTATTCATTCACTCACATTCTTTCACATTTTCTGAAACTGCAATTTGTAAATCACACAGTTTTAAACCTGCACAAATTTGACATGTGCTGAAGCAGTAAAGATGAACATATTTACATATTTTGGAGCACTAAATTTCAGCCTACATTTTTTAATCCTATTTGTTATTCTTCCTTTATATCCATGACCAGAATCATTTGATAGCATGCATGTTCTGTAGAATGAGGGTAATATACCTGCTGGCCATTTGATTTCTTAGCAAAAACACAATTAAAAACCTATTTGTTTGCCTTTTATCAATAAATATGTCAGAATATTGATGGTGATGTCATGCTTGCTCGTCCGTATGAAAAGGCTAGCATCGGTGGACACGATCTGTCAGGCATCATGTAGAAAGGCCATAATGTTATTCAGCTGAAATATTTGAATATTTTATTGCATTGTTTTTGAGAATAAAGATTGCCACATTACAACTGAGCTGCATGTTGATGTTATTTTGATTTAGTCACACTGTTTACAGACTGTGAGAGAATGCATTTTTTATATCTCCGCCTTTGCCATCTCATTAAAAGCACATTCATTTCAATTTCTCATGTGGATCTTTAAAGAATATCATCACTCTTCAATCACCCCTTAAATTTTACACAAAACATGAAATGTGATTAAAACGTGTGGTGCTTTGACAACGCATGACAAAATCATCAGTGGAGAATGAGCTGTGACTCGAGTTAAAGCAGATATTTACTCGTGTGGACCGACGAAATGTTGTTACTCAGGCTTCTTTTGGCTTCATGCAGCGACAGATCTGATGCTCATCTCCACTTCAAACCAGGGTGCACAGCGAGTTCTGCCACTCTGCATACCACTGATGGGGTTTGTTCGAGGTGAAAGAGTTTCATGGAGCAGAGATGAAGAAATAGACAGACACGGAGATCAGGAAGGGAAATCACACTATACGGGTGTTTGTGCACAGCAGGGGAACGTCTAATGCACGGGAAGGAATGTCACATGGTAGTTAAATGTGTTTTAATATAGTTCCACACTTTTCCTGCTTTGCTCTGTCTGCTGCTGTCTCTCAGGTTTCCTGCAATACTTTAACCCTCTGTACACAACAGGCCTAAAGGTATTACAGCCAACAGCTGCGGTTTGTCTGTGGTCTAAAATCAGCATGTGTACTGAAAGGTCAGATCAAAATAAAATACAGATAGCTGTCCTGTCTCTTTCTTAAAAAAGACAAGCATTTAGGTTTTGTTCATTTAATGCATCACTCTTTACATCACTCTACTACATTTGTAAACCAAGCGAGAACTTTGTGTGTGTATATGTCCCTCTCCTGACTAAACGGCACCTCGGAATTGAGCCAGACATGGCACACATATGCTTTGACATACGATGAGTAACAGGCTATGGAGCACTTTAGTAGTAGTAGTAATAGTAGTAGTAGTATAGAACTAGTAGTAGTAGTTGTTAAGGGGAGAAACACATTTTTGCTGCAGAACTGAGCCAAACTTGTCACACATATACTTTGATATATGTGGAGTGACATAGGCTGTTGAGCACTTTAGTAGTAGTAGTAGTAGTAGTAGTAGTAGTTGGTGTTGTTGTTGTTGTTGTTAAGGGGAGAAACCTTTTGTGCTGCAGAACTGAACCAAACTTGTCACACACATAACTTGACACATGGGGAGTGGCATAGGCTATTGAGAATTGTAGTAGTAGTATAGAAGTATTAGTAGTTGCTGTTAAGGGGAAAAACACTTTAGTGCTGCAGAATTGAGCCAAACTTGGCACACATATGCTTTGATGTGCGGGGGAGTGACATAGTCTACATAGTCTATTAAGCACTGTAGTAGTAGTATTTAAGGGGTGTCACACTTTTGTGCTGCATCATCATTGGCAAGTGTGCTAAAAGGTTGGTATCATACTTTTCTATTCTCTTCTTTTTTCTTTGAACTTTTTATCTCTTCGTTTTTGCAAGTAAGAGTAGTAGTAGCATTAGTAGTAATAGCAGCTGTCTCTTCTTGAGGCAGCTTTAGTCATGCCCTAACAGTTCTCGGGAATCCAGAGTAGGTGGGAGGTGATAGCTTTGTTGGTGAAGATGAAGTCTCTGAATCAAACCTGCCCTGGGGTGAGTAATTGGCTAGTAAATCACAAGTTACTTTTTTCATAATAGGTATCTCTTGTGTTAGCTTTTTATTAAGTTTTAAATCCAGTAATATTTGTATTCAGTTCACTTCAGGTGCAGCTAGCATTCAGTTATCTTTGTATTCAGTTAGCTTGAGGTTGAAATAACATTCAGTTAGTTTTATATTCATCTCTACATCTCCATATGTCTGTTTTAGGTTCACTTAACTTTATATTCAGTTTTAAATTCAGTAAGCTTTTTATTAGGTTCAGATAGTATTTAGCTAGCTTTGCATTCAATTATCTTTAGGTTCAGACAGCATTTTTCATTTCATATTGAGTTTTACAGCTTTTGTTAGCATCACATTCAGTTTTAAATTCAGTAGGTGGAATCAGCTGTACAACTGAACCACAAAGGGTGTACAGCCAGTGCATTGTGCATGATGGTCCCGAGAGAGAATAAATGAGCAGCTTGTCAAACAAACATGCAGATGGAAAACTGAATTTCCACACCAAATTGGTCAACCATCACTAATGCTGTTGTCTAACAGGGTGTCAACAGAAACTGAGCAACTCTTGAGCAAAGAAGAGGTGAAGAACATGTCTGGAGGCAACAAAAGAGGAGAGAAGTTAAAAGTATGGACGTTGGGGTCGTTGAATGTTGTCAGTATGACTGGTAAAGAGAGAGATGACATGATGGAGATGAGAAAGTTGGACATATTGTGTGTACAAGAGACCAAATGGAAGGGAAACAAGGCCAGGAGCAACAGAGGTGATACAAACTGTTGTATCATGGTGTGGATGGAAGGAGTAGTGGTGATGGGGTCATTCAAAAGGAAGATATTAAGAGTGTTAGAGGTTAAGTGAGTCTCTACAGGGCATCCAGAAAGTATTCACAGCAATTCACTTTTTCCACATGTGGTTATGTTACAGCCTTATTCCAGAAATGAGTAAATTCATTTTCCCCTCAAAATTTTAACGGCACCCCATAATGTGTACAAATTTCAAGCAATCAATGTCAATCTTAAAGTGTGAATGAAGAGTAATTTGGATGATTGATCAAATGATTGACTAGTCTGTACAACCCCTACTGAACACACATTTTCTTTGACAAAATGGAATATGTCCAGTGGGAGAAAATTGGTTTTGACAGTTCAGAGCTAAGGTATATCTTACGTCTGCAACTGGTCATGAATTGGCACTCGAAAGCACACGATGTTGGAGTGTGGTGTGATAATAAGCTGTCGTCCTCATTGGGATGCGGGAACACGCAACCAGAAATGCACGCTCCTAGCTAGAAATGTGTGCAGTTACAAAAAATATCATATGATATGCAGTCTGAAGAGCACTCGTACTGTGTTCAACGAGCTGACACGTGGTCAGCTCATGATTCTGCACTGCTTTGGATAAATGCATCAATCCTCCACCTTTAAGCAGTTCCACTTCCTCCCCAATGGGGTGTCGGCGCCGATGACTTCTTCTGCATGTTGCTGCACGGCTCAAACTGTGCAACTGATTGACTGCTAAATTCAAACATCTGCTCTCCTCAGACGTGGCCACCACCTAATGAGTAGACAAACAAGATCCATGGCATCCATTAATGTAAACAAATTACATCTTATTTTGAACAGATTGCAAGTAGGCAAAATATTATTTTGATCAGATTCTTTCTATATTATCCCAAATAGGCTCATGCATAAAGCCCTGGCTGATATAATGACATTTCTTAAAACAAATGAACAACTACTAAACTGTTGCTGTGCTCTTATGCAGGGGTAATACATATGGTGATGTATCAATACAGGTGATGTAAAATAAAGGAATATGATAGGCTGTGGCTGCAGGCATACAGTAACTGCCAATCTGTGAGCAAAAGAACCAACAAGAAGTACCTTAATCATTAGTACTTATACATCAATCCAATGTAGGGAATGAAACAAGCCAGGTGTGTTAGTAGGTGTGTGGCAGCTATGTTGGATGGTGATTTTCGCTTTGGGGACCATCTTAAAATTTTTAATTTCAATTTCAATTTTATTTGCTAAGAGGAACAACGTACATGAATGAACATTTTGTTTTTAAAAGAAATAAAAATAACAATTTAAATGTACACAATTGGGCAGCACGGTGGCTTAGTGGTTAGCACTGTTGCCTCACAACGAGAGGGTTGTAGGTTCAATTCCTGTGGCCTTTCTGTGTGGAGTTTGCATATTCTCCCCGTGTTTGCGTGGGTTTCCTCCGGGTGCTCCAGTTTTCTCCCACATCCAAAGACATGCGGGTTAGGTGGATTGGAATCTTTGAAATTGTCCGTAGGTGTGTGTGTGTGTGTGTGTGTGTGTGTGTGTGTGTGTGTGTGTGGGTGTGTCTGTGTTTGTTTGTCTGTTTGTGGCCCTGCGACAGACTGGTGTCCTGTCCTGGGTGTACCCCGCCTTGCGCCCTATGACTGCTGGGATAGGCTCCAGCCCCCCGCGACCCTTAATTGGACTAAGCAGTAGAAGATGAATGAATGAATGTGCACAATTGCAGTCATAGGCTGATTTCCATTGTCAGTCCCCCTGCCAGATGGTACAGGCAAATTCCTAAAATTGTAAAACAAAAAACACATAATAAAATCATAAATCAACACATAAAATCATATTAAACACAGTGTACTCAGCAACGCTGTTACAACACAGACTGATCACAGAAAAATTACAGTGTGCACGCCACCTGTGCGTTTCTATGCAATCATATACATGTTAAGTTCCAGTTATCACAATGACTGATGGTTCAAAAGCCAACCAAGAAGCGAAAAGCAGAGTCCCAGCAAAATGGACTATAATTGGTGAGTTATCCAATTATATCATCATGGATATACCACCATCCACTTTCAAAACTGCTTCTTCCAGTTAAGGCTGATGGGAAGCTGGAGCCTATCCCAGCAGTCACTGGGTGAGAGGGTGGGTACACCCTGAACAGGCCACAAGTCCATCATAGGCCTGACAAATATAGACAAACTCATTCACACTCTCAGTCACACCTATGGTCAATTTAGTCACCAATTCATACTTACGTGTCTTTGAAAGTGGGAGGAAGCTAGAGCACCAGGGCCCAGTTTCATAAAGCAGTCTAATCTTTTAGCCGACTAAGTTTACTTTGTCAATTAAAGTTAGTCACCCAACATTATCCATCTAATCTCAATTTAACATTGACGGCTAAACTTGTAGATTAGGTGTTTTACATTTGTCAATGATTTTCTTGGTCGCAGCAGCCTTGCGAGTGCCGTTGCCAAGAAACACCTCCAATGCATAATAGTTTTGTTTACTTCTGGGTTGGTCTGTCTGCTACAAACATGGCCGCCTGCCATAGCAGAGGAGAAGTTTTCCCTGCTTCGGCATCCATAAACATCTCCAATGGATTATTCCGGCCCCGGAACATCCACTCCCACCGAAGTCTCGCCTTCCTTCCTCCTCAATCAAGTGGTGGTATATGATAGCCACCTTTTTTGAGATAAGACACTGAATTTGTCGACCAAAATAAGATTAGCCTCCTCTGTACCGGGCTAAAAACTTCAGCCGGCTAACGCAAGACTTTTGCCAACTAAGTGCTTTGTGCAATGTTTAATGTCAAAAAAATTAGTCAACTAAATGAGTTTAGTTGACTAGCTGAGATCTAACTGCTTCATGAAACTGGGCCCTGGAGTGAATGCATGAAAAAACAGGGAGAAAATGAAACTCAACACAGGAACAACCAGGATGGAAGTGGGAACTTCTCACTGTGAGGCAGCAGTGCTAACTTCTAAGAAACCATGCCACCCCACCATGTCATAGCTTTTTTTTAATTTATTTTTGACCACATGATGGTCACCTAAACATAGACTCCAGATCTCAAACTGTTCCCACATAGACCCCACACATCCCAGCTTTAGATAGATCTTGTCTGGACAGATGGATGGTTGGATGGACAGATGGATCCCTCAGATGCACCACTGACCAGCACCAACTTCTAGCCTGGAATGTAGCACAGGAACCTTGTAGTCCTGGTGGCACCTCATCACCTTTGATCTTCATCTGATTCACTTAGCAAAACTGGTACAGTTGCTATTTGATTGTTTGATTTCAACTTCATTCTGACAGAGTACACATGCAAAAAAAAAAAAAAAAAAAAAAAATGAATGACTGTCCAAACTTACAGACTTGACCGCACATTTACTTTTAATTTGTGGTAGTTGTTGGTCACCAGGATAAAGGTGAATTTGCATGCAAATTCTTTGACTTCAGAACTGGTTTCTTTCACAAGTCTGCACAGAAATGATATTTTTCTTCCAATTTAATTGGTTATTCATTGTCCATCCCATGACACTATCGCTCGCTCCAACTCTGAAATAGCAAATATTCACATTCAGTCCAAGAAGGCCTCTCTGACTTTTTTTTTTAATTTTACTTTTGGTATAATAGCATAATTTACTGGTGTATTTCACTTTAATGTACTGGCCATCTAACCTGGATACAGAAGAATACTGCAAATGGTATTTCATGCAGCCCTTCCTCTGGACTCTCTTTCAAATGGTAATGCAAAGGTTTTGACTTTTTCAGACCGTTTTCTCCTACAAAGCTCTATTTTACATAATCTGAAGCATTCCTCACTGGTTTTCTCACCTATAATGAGCAGAGCAGAAGAAAGGGCAGATTCTAAATGTCATTTCATACGTGATTCATACAGACAAGCTAAGGATATATTGGTAAACATTAGAGTGTTGCTTTGCCAGATGAAGCTGTGTGTGTGGGGTTGAGATCAATTTCACAGCCAACTTTATTCTCCTGCTCCATGAATTTCAGTGTTTATCAGGAGGGGTTTTTTCCTCTTTTTTTTTTTTTCCATTCTGCGCTGATGCGCAAGAACAGGTTTGACAGGTGATGCAAACAGAAGGGAACTTATAATGTAAAAAGCATTTGAAGGGATCTTACATAGCAGATAAAATATGTATTTATATTTTGCATGTCTCTCTTATTGCATTTGACTCCATGTTTCATAAGCCTGTTATCGAGCGCCCGTCTCCAACCTTTATATCCACGCCAAACCATTCAGGCTGACTTATGGAACAGCGCATCATACACCCATGTCTGCTTTGTTCTTGTACTTTAGGCCTTTTATGCTGCATTCACTGCAGTCTTTTGTTTACTGCCTCTCACCTCAAACTCACTTGCTTCCAGCTGCGTTACACGAACCTGCCCTTTTCCAGTTTTGTCCGTGACGATCAATAACCGAGAAATCTGGACTTTACCTTTATCGTGTTTCTGTTCGCGGCAAAACCTTTGTGAAGTGAAAGGCATCAAATAGCTGATGCATACCGTGCACGCTCTGCACACTGAGATAACAGTTTATATTGTGAAAGAGATATGTCAAGAATATGTTTTCAGGGCTGCGCAGCCATTTTATGATTCCTTCATGGTTTCATTATGGCTTAATTGGTACAAAATGATTCTAAATTATTTGCTGCTCAGTACAAGCTTTAGATCATTTCTCGAGCTACGCTGATTGCAAAGATGTATTTATTTATTATCTTTACCCGCAAGAACTTTCTTGCTCTTGCTTGCCTCTACTGGTGGTTGGCTCTCACTGCGGTATTGTATCACTTCCTGTTCCGGAGCACAGCGGTGTTTTTCTGTATCTGTTAGCTGTTTAATCTGCACAGTTAGATTGATCTAGTTATCTAGATTACGATTTGTTTCCCAGTGTAATCTTTACGTGCCTTAACTAAAGCACTCCTTCTGCTGAATCACCTCTAAATTATTTACACATTATTCACTTTGCGTGTTTTTAGGAATCCGCTAGCTTAGCGTAGCTACTAGCTCTTAGCCGATTTAGCATGGCGGCTTCTCCTGTCTCTCCCGCACTTTTCTGCTCTGGGTGTGAAATGTTTAGTTATTCCTCGGCCTCCTTTAGCAGTAACGGTACTTGTAATAAGTGTAGCTTATTCGTAGCTTTGGAGGCCAGGCTGGGCGAATTGGAGACTCGGCTCCGCACCGTGGAAAATTCTACAGTTAGCCAGGCCCCTGTAGTTGGTGCGGACCAAGGTAGCTTAGCCGCCGTTAGTTCCCCCCTGGCAGATCCCGAGCAGCCGGGAAAGCAGGCTGACTGGGTGACTGTGAGGAGGAAGCGTAGCCCTAAACAGAAGCCCCGTGTACACCACCAACCCGTTCACATCTCTAACCGTTTTTCCCCACTCGACGACACACCCGCCGAGGATCAAACTCTGGCTATTGGCGACTCTGTTTTGAGAAATGTGAAGTTAGCGACACCAGCAACCATAGTCAATTGTCTTCCGGGGGCCAGAGCAGGCGACATTGAAGGAAATTTGAAACTGCTGGCTAAGGCTAAGCGTAAATTTGGTAAGATTGTAATTCACGTCGGCAGTAATGACACCCGGTTACGCCAATCGGAGGTCACTAAAATTAACATTAAATCGGTGTGTAACTTTGCCAAAACAATGTCAGACTCTGTAGTTTTCTCTGGGCCCCTCCCCAATCGGACCGGGAGTGACATGTTTAGCCGCATGTTCTCCTTGAATTGCTGGCTGTCTGAGTGGTGTCCAAAAAATGAGGTGGGCTTCATAGATAATTGGCAAAGCTTCTAGGGAAAACCTGGTCTTGTTAGGAGAGACGGCATCCATCCCACTTTGGATGGAGCAGCTCTCATTTCTAGAAATCTGGCCAATTTTCTTAAATCCTCCAAACCGTGACTATCCAGGGTTGGGACCAGGAAGCAGAGTTGTAGTCTTACACACCTCTCTGCAGCTTCTCTCCCCCTGCCATCCCCTCATTACCCCATCCCCGTAGAGACGGTGCCTGCTCCCAGACTACCAATAACCAGCAAAAATCTATTTAAGCATAAAAATTCAAAAAGAAAAAATAATATAGCACCTTCAACTGCACCACAGACTAAAACAGTTAAATGTGGTCTATTAAACATTAGGTCTCTCTCTTCTAAGTCCCTGTTGGTAAATGATATAATAATTGATCAACATATTGATTTATTCTGCCTAACAGAAACCTGGTTACAGCAGGATGAATATGTTAGTTTAAATGAGTCAACACCCCCGAGTCACACTAACTGTCAGAATGCTCGTAGCACGGGCCGGGGCGGAGGATTAGCAGCAATCTTCCATTCCAGCTTATTAATTAATCAAAAACCCAGACAGAGCTTTAATTCATTTGAAAGCTTGTCTCTTAGTCTTGTCCATCCAAATTGGAAGTCCCAAAAAACAGTTTTATTTGTTATTATCTATCGTCCACCTGGTCGTTACTGTGAGTTTCTCTGTGAATTTTCAGACCTTTTGTCTGACTTAGTGCTTAGCTCAGATAAGATAATTATAGTGGGCGATTTTAACATCCACACAGATGCTGAGAATGACAGCCTCAACACTGCATTTAATCTATTATTAGACTCTATTGGCTTTGCTCAAAAAGTAAATGAGTCCACCCACCACTTTAATCATATCTTAGATCTTGTTCTGACTTATGGTATGGAAATAGAAGACTTAACAGTATTCCCTGAAAACTCCCTTCTGTCTGATCATTTCTTAATAACATTTACATTTACTCTGATGGACTACCCAGCAGTAGGGAATAAGTTTCATTACACTAGAAGTCTTTCAGAAAGCGCTGTAACTAGGTTTAAGGATATGATTCCTTCTTTATGTTCTCTAATGCCATATAACAACACAGTGCAGAGTAGCTACCTAAACTCTGTAAGGGAGATAGAGTATCTCGTCAATAGTTTTACATCCTCATTGAAGACAACTTTGGATGCTGTAGCTCCTCTGAAAAAGAGAGCTTTAAATCAGAAGTGTCTGACTCTGTGGTATAACTCACAAACTCGTAGCTTAAAGCAGATAACCCGTAAGTTGGAGAGGAAATGGCGTCTCACTAATTTAGAAGATCTTCACTTAGCCTGGAAAAAGAGTCTGTTGCTCTATAAAAAAGCCCTCCGTAAAGCTAGGACATCTTTCTACTCATCACTAATTGAAGAAAATAAGAACAACCCCAGGTTTCTTTTCAGCACTGTAGCCAGGCTGACAAAGAGTCAGAGCTCTATTGAGCTGAGTATTCCATTAACTTTAACTAGTAATGACTTCATGACTTTCTTTGCTAACAAAATTTTAACTATTAGAGAAAAAATTACTCATAACCATCCCAAAGACGTATCGTTATCTTTGGCTGCTTTCAGTGATGCCGGTATTTGGTTAGACTCTTTCTCTCCGATTGTTCTGTCTGAGTTATTTTCATTAGTTACTTCATCCAAACCATCAACATGTTTATTAGACCCCATTCCTACCAGGCTGCTCAAGGAAGCCCTACCATTATTTAATGCTTCGATCTTAAATATGATCAATCTATCTTTGTTAGTTGGCTATGTACCACAGGCTTTTAAGGTGGCAGTAATTAAACCATTACCTAAAAAGCCATCACTTGACCCAGCTATCTTAGCTAATTATAGGCCAATCTCCAACCTTCCTTTTCTCTCAAAAATTCTTGAAAGGGTAGTTGTAAAACAGCTAACTGATCATCTGCAGAGGAATGGTCTATTTGAAGAGTTTCAGTCAGGTTTTAGAATTCATCATAGTACAGAAACAGCATTAGTGAAGGTTACAAATGATCTTCTTATGGCCTCGGACAGTGGACTCATCTCTGTGCTTGTTCTGTTAGACCTCAGTGCTGCTTTTGATACTGTTGACCATAAAATTTTATTACAGAGATTAGAGCATGCCATAGGTATTAAAGGCACTGCGCTGCGGTGGTTTGAATCATATTTGTCTAATAGATTACAATTTGTTCATGTAAATGGGGAATCTTCTTCACAGACTAAAGTTAATTATGGAGTTCCACAAGGTTCTGTGCTAGGACCAATTTTATTCACTTTATATATGCTTCCCTTAGGCAGTATTATTAGACGGTATTGCTTAAATTTTCATTGTTACGCAGATGATACCCAGCTTTATCTATCCATGAAGCCAGAGGACACACACCAATTAGCTAAACTGCAGGATTGTCTTACAGACATAAAGACATGGATGACCTCTAATTTCCTGCTTTTAAACTCAGATAAAACTGAAGTTATTGTACTTGGCCCCACAAATCTTAGAAACATGGTGTCTAACCAGATCCTTACTCTGGATGGCATTACCCTGACCTCTAGTAATACTGTGAGAAATCTTGGAGTCATTTTTGATCAGGATATGTCATTCAAAGCGCATATTAAACAAATATGTAGGATTGCTTTTTTGCATTTACGCAATATCTCTAAAATTAGAAAGGTCTTGTCTCAGAGTGATGCTGAAAAACTAATTCATGCATTTATTTCCTCTAGGCTGGACTATTGTAATTCATTATTATCAGGTTGTCCTAAAAGTTCCCTAAAAAGCCTTCAGTTAATTCAAAATGCTGCAGCTAGAGTACTGACGGGGACTGGAAGGAGAGAGCATATCTCACCCATATTGGCCTCTCTTCATTGGCTTCCTGTTAATTCTAGAATAGAATTTAAAATTCTTCTTCTTACTTATAAGGTTTTGAATAATCAGGTCCCATCTTATCTTAGGGACCTCGTAGTACCATATCACCCCAATAGAGCGCTTCGCTCTCAGACTGCAGGCTTACTTGTAGTTCCTAGGGTTTGTAAGAGTAGAATGGGAGGCAGAGCCTTCAGCTTTCAGGCTCCTCTCCTGTGGAACCAGCTCCCAATTCAGATCAGGGAGACAGACACCCTCTCTACTTTTAAGATTAGGCTTAAAACTTTCCTTTTTGCTAAAGCTTATAGTTAGGGCTGGATCAGGTGACCCTGAACCATCCCTTAGTTATGCTGCTATAGATGTAGACTGCTGGGGGGTTCCCATGATGCACTGTTTCTTTCTCTTTTTGCTCTGTATGCACCACTCTGCATTTAATCATTAGTGATCGATCTCTGCTCCCCTCCACAGCATGTCTTTTTCCTGGTTCTCTCCCTCAGCCCCAACCAGTCCCAGCAGAAGACTGCCCCTCCCTGAGCCTGGTTCTGCTGGAGGTTTCTTCCTGTTAAAAGGGAGTTTTTCCTTCCCACTGTAGCCAAGTGCTTGCTCACAGGGGGTCGTTTTGACCGTTGGGGTTTTACATAATTATTGTATGGCCTTGCCTTACAATATAAAGCGCCTTGGGGCAACTGTTTGTTGTGATTTGGCGCTATATAAAAAAAATTGATTGATTGATTCCATTTAAGCAGTGGAGTCGGTTGCATATCCCAGCAGACATCGGGTGAGAGGTGGGGTTCACTCTGGACAGGACACCTGGAGGGAAACCACGCGAACATGAGGAGAACATGCAAACTAGACGCAGGACCATGCGGGAAGTGATCCCAGGACCTTCTTGCTGTGAGGCAACAGTGCTAACCACTAAGCCATCATGCTGCCCAGAGACATATTACATTATTTTTGAATTTGTTTAACTCTATATGACTTCAAATTATGACTTGCTTGTGACTTCTTTTTTTATTTATTTATTTTTTGGTATGTTTTTATTATTTGTGACTCCATCGAGAAGTCAATTACATCAATCAACCACAATCATGCTTTTGGTCAAATCTCTAAATGGTAATTTGGCCAAAATGGTAGCGGAAATATTCTCGAAAACATGTTTTTGACTTCCTAATTACTTCATTGTGAGTTGATTTGTACAAAATGATGGCAAACTATTTGCTGATGAGTATTAGCATTTGATTATCTCTCTAGCGATGTTGAATGCGGTGATATAGTCAATAAGGTTGGGTTTTATTTGTTTTGTTTTTTTTTACGATATATATGACATGTATTTATGTCATACGGTCTGCTCTGTGTCAGCATGATCCCGTTAGATCTCAGAAGCTAAGCAGAACAGGATCTGGCTAGTACTTTGATGGGAGACCTCTTTGGAACACCAGCGGCTGTGTGTGTTTCTCCAGGTAAAAGTGGAGTTGCGTCAGGAAGGGCATCCGGCGTAAAACTTGTGCCAATTACCAATGCGGATCTGGTTGTATCCGCTGTGGCGACCCCGAACAAAACCGGGAGCAGCCGAATGAACAATATGACATCTTTTTATGACAGTTTTGTTACTTCATCATGTGGTAAATAAAACCACTCACTCACTCATCTTCAACTGTTTGAGGCGGGGTACATGACAGGCAGCAAGCCAGTATGTCGCAGGGCCACATATAGACAAACAAACACATTCACAACTGCACGCACAATTTAAAGTGTCCAGTCCACCTAACCTGCATGTCTTTGGATGTGGGAGGAAGTCAGAGCACCCGGAGGGAATCCACACATACACAGGGAGAACATCCAAACTCCACACAGAAAGGCCACAGGTGAGAACTGATCCATGACCTTCTTGCTGTGAGGCAGCAGTGCTAACCACTAAGCCACCGTGCGGTTCAATGAGACAAGTCTATTACAAGTGTTTTACTCAGCAATATGAGCCTTTGATCAAATCTTTGGCCACACTGGCAATGGAGATATTATAGAAAAAAACAAGAGATATTATCGGAAAAAAGCAATGTTTACTGTTTCGGCATTCTGGCAAAATAATTTCCTTCAGGATTAATAAAGTTCTTTCTTATTCTTATTCTCTTTTTGGGTTATGTTTTGCTTGACCTTGACCTTTGTTAAATCTCTTCCTCTTCTTGGAGAAATTAACCCAAGTAATATTCCCAACAGGCCTGGTGAAAATGTGTCCATCTGTACAAACACACACACACACACACACACACACACACACACACACACACACACACACACACACACACACACACACACACACACACACACACACACACACACACACACACACACATAAAGGACTGATTAATATAACTGCCGCAAATGACTCTCTTGCCTGTCATTTGTGGCTAAAAATGCTTTTGACTTAAATGAAGCTTAACATGAGTGGTTCTGTCAGTGCTGAACATCTCCACAGAACAACAGTCACAAGAAAAGGAGAAGTGGATCACTGTTCATCCTTCCTTCCCTTTCACTAGTATATATATCATCTGAATGGCAGAGGAGATAATGTAATTCATTGTCCCTGGTTTATTGAATAAAACACACTTTGGGGGAACAAGAACGCTGAGCACACATTTACTCCATTTTTCTATGTTAGATTGACGATGGCTTGAGGAAAAAAATGGGGCAATTGGGCCCTTTGGCTACTCTTATGTAACGCCTTTCTTTTCAGTCTGTAAAAGCCTCACATAATACGGCAGGAACCAGGGACTGTAGTTATCCAGCAATGCTAATAAACTGCGTAATTTGGCTGATCAGTTTTATAAATGTTGATAGCTGACAAACATTTTACTGTATTTTACACATTTGGGGGTCTTTTTCAGAATACAATACATTGTATTTGGGTGATTCCGCATGAATCTGTCTTGCAGAAGAACAACCTGGAATTGAATGTATGCTGTAAGCACAAAAACACCTCACACTCATAGGATATTGGTACATACACATTTAAATGCAAAGTATAAATTACAATGAAACATAAGACATAAAAGAAATACACACTAAAACAACATGCAATTTCCAACAAAGGAGCAAAAGTAGATTTATACAGTTTCCATCTGTGCCGCAGGGCTCTTGTACCGCCACCCTGACAGTCGGAATAGAAAGTGTTGATATAACTCATGGGAGCTGTCAGTGCTCATGTTTTCAGCCAACCTCATGATTTTCTTATTGCACTCTTCTTGAAATATTTGTGTGACCGGGGCCCCCATAATTTTAGAACAGACATTTAGAAGTTTCAGTAGCTTTGATTTGAGGCTGATAGAAGGGTTGCTCTGCCATGCAGTGAGGTGGAAAGGAAGAGTCAGGCTTACTTTCACCTATTGCACACAAGAAGTCCTATCATCTTCTTTTTCACTCAGCAGACATGAGAGTGTCGCACTCAGAGTGCAAACCTCCACCAACACTAGTTTCCAATTCCACAAAATTTTACTTTGAAAAAAAATTTTCAAGGTCAAAGTTCAGTCAAAAGTGGCTTTTCAGTAAGCTCAATTAAATGTGATCAAATGTCAGGTATATGTATTTAGTTCAAGTGCATGAACTAAATAGCTTATGAAAAGCCACTTCTAACAGGTCAAAGTCCTATTAGAAGTGGCTTTTCATAAGCTAAATTAGATATGATCAAATGTTAGCAGGAGTATGTATTTAGTTCACACACTTGAATCAAAGCTTTTTATGGTGTTGTCAAGTTTTTTTTGTTTTTTTTTCTGCAACATTTTCGCCAAACATTGGTTATTTCTGCTATGCACAGTTTGTCTTTGCTTTTTGGCACTTGGTTTCCAACTGATAACTGGAAGACAGACAAACAGGCATAAAATTGGAACCTCCATCCAATTTTGGTGGCGTAGGTAAATCCATAAGAGAAAATGAGTGTGATTGAGGCACTTTTGATTGAGATATAATGCAAACTGTACACCAAATGGGCTTTTCAATGTTAAATTAAAATCCACAATCCAGATTAGATCCCGATCAAACTTTGTCAGGTGATAGTGAGTGCCAGTCTGCACCTCACTTTCAAATATGAGAGTGATTGAGGCACGTTTAATTAAGATATAATGTAAACTACACAATTAAATGGGGTTTTCAATGTTAAATTTAAATGGCCACACACTCTGTAATCTAGATCAGATCTGGATCAAACTTTGTCAGTCAATAAATGATACCATCCTCCATAACACTCTCAAATATGAAAGAAATTTGATCCTTTTTGACAGTGTTGTGAATTTGTGAAAATTTGTTTAATGTTAAGGGATTATGTATAGGGATTTCTTCCCAGATTTTTCCTGACTTAGACCTTTGACCTATAACCTTGAAAATTGAATCACTTCTTGCTTATCAGGATATCAATCTTCAGTAAAAAGTTCATAACCATATATGAAAAATTGTGAGCGCCAGGCTGTTCCCAAACAACAGACAAAAAATAAACAGGTTCGAAAACATAACCCAGCTTCATTGGTGTAGGTAACAATATGATTCTGCTTATTGAATTGGCACATTTTAAACAGGACACCCTTCCTGACACAACTCCACATAAGGTAAAGAATGGGCATGGGTGGTCTGGAACCAGGAACCTTTGTAATTGAAGCAACCACACCACATGTAACATTATGAACAAGCTACATGTTTTTCTGTATGTGGAAGTTTGCCATTAAATAGTTTTTAAAGCAGAAACAGGAACAACGTGACTGGGCCTGGTTTCCAGTACAGATTTTTGCAAAAGTTAAGAAATATTTTCAGAATGCTGACAGAACACAGTGGTGAAATGGCAGTTTCCATTGAGTGATGAATGATTGTATTGAGTGATGAAGGTGCTTACTGGTTTTGTCCCCTTGCGAGAGCTGTCATTGTAGCGAGGCTCTCATGAGAACTATGTTTCCAATAGTCATAGTGACGGAGTTCCTTTTTTTTTCAGTATTGTTGTTGTATCATCTCTTATAAGGGCTAACAAACTCTGAAGGGCCTTCCACATGAAGCGCGCAGACACAACATTTTGTTGCGTTCATAAGCTCTAAGGTAGTGTGTGTAAATTAGCAGTGGCTCTCTGATCATTCCTCTGACACGCAACAGCTCTACACTTTGTCTTCCGTATTTTAAGCTGTACGTCTCATTTTTATTGGCCACATGAATTGACGACATAGTGCACTGTGGCGAAAGTTGAATTTCATTGAACTCTGACATCAGGCAGTGGTACCCACACACAGCTGAGCGTCCCCCAGTTTTTTCTTACACTTTGCTCTGCAGCGCCTCTACGCAAAGCATCTCAGTGAAAACAATGGGTTTAAGCACAATACGCAACACATCTGTGCGCTTGATTTGAAAGGCCATTTAGTGTCTTCTTGTGTCTACACGTACCATGCTGTGCATTTTAGAATGTCATGTGTCATTTTCTGTATACCATGCGACCTATAATAGTGGAAAAAAGTGTTTACAGTGTGGTTTTGCTAAATACAGTGGTCCCTCGCTATAACGTGGTTCACCTTTTGCGGCCTCACAGTTTTGCAGATTTTTTTAGTGCAATTTTGCATGCTTTTTTTTTAACAGTGCATTGTGTTCTGCGTCCTTATCAGGTGGGCCGGTCGCGGCACTGGTCGGCATCACCGCGATTGCTCTCACTGCCTCCAATGCACTTTTTGCAGGCTCGGTAAACGCAGCAGCGGGCCACTCACACCGCCCTCCTGTCTGCTGTGTGGAGCTGCCCTAAATCTGGCAACAGGTCCAGAGACAACGCTCGCTGTTTTGATGCAAATGTTGACCGCAGCCGCAGAGCTCCGTGGCCATCGCGAGAGGACTTGGATTCTTTGCGGGTCCCTCATCCGTACCTCTGGAGGGAGTGAGCGAAGGGAGAGTTCTGCGTGTCTGTTTATAATCTTCTCGCCCACAAGAAAAAAGAGAGTGTTTACACAGGAGAGAAAAGTAAGAAAATGTTAATGCCTGTTTGAGAAAAGTGTATAAAGTGTGTAGTGAGGGGTTTTACAGCCTTAAAACATCTATAATAATTGCAAAAAATAGCGCTGACTACTTCGCGGATTTCGCTTATCTCGGGTTATTTTTAGAACGTAACTCCCGCGATAAACGAGGGACCACTGTATGGCTTTTTTTTTTTTTAATTGCCTGCATACAAACCTTTATGTGATATTTGACAGTTTTTTAATTGAATGTATTTGCGTCCACCAAGGATGTAATAAAACCATCAGTGTTTATTTATTTGTCTGTCTGTCTGTTAGCAGGATTATGTCAAAACTACTGCACAGATTTTGACAAAACCTTCACCATTGATACATATTAGGCCATGGAAGAACCCATTAAATTTTGCAGGTGATCTGGATCTGGATTCTGGATCAAGTTTCACTTTATATAGGCTTTGAAGAATTACATCAACACTACTTCACAGATTCTCACCAACTTTGCACCACAGATAGATATTAGGGAATGGAAGACTCCACTGAATTTTGGAGGTGATCCAGATATGGATCAAGTTTCTATAGGCTTTGAAGGATTACATCAAAACTACTTCACAGATTCTCACCAACTTTGCACCACAGATAGATATTAGGGAATGGAAGACTCCACTGAATTTTGGAGGTGATCCAGATATGGATCAAGTTTCTATAGGCTTTGAAGGATTACATCAAAACTACTTCACTGATTCTCACCAAATTTTCATGCCGGATACATATTAGGCCATGGAAGACTGCATTAAATTTTGGAGGTGATCTGGCTCCGTATTGGTCGATGCCAGAAATCTCTGATTGCTCTTGTTTCTATTTGCTACTTCAAGCATGCAATTTGCAGGGTATTGGAAAGTCACCTAGTGTTGTTCATGTTCTTTTCCTAAATTTATCCTACATGGATGATGTTTTCTGTTTCTGAGGTAACATCAGCATTTTGCCCATGTGGCATGTTTTTCTGTCCATGATCCACCATGTAGGTGCTTCAGTGTTGAGGACCTCAGCAACTGCAGAAAGCCAAGGGGACACTTGCATTGTACCTACCTGTGGCACATACATGGTTACACTTTCAAGAGGTGATGATGGACCAGTTGTGTGTCTTGGTGGTTGCCATCCGGTACCCAAGTTAGTTTTGTAGGACGACATCAGCACATGCTCCCATATCTGACCTGTCCTGATGTTATACAGATTGCAAAAGCCTCTCATTAACCATCATTTTCTATTATCGTTAAGTGCATTATATCCAAAAGAAATGGAATGTGATCAGTTGAGCTTCCTTTAATTACATTAAAAATCACCTTCCCTGCTGATGTGACAGATGATGGTGCAGAGCCTAAAAAGTAACAGCGAACTCTCACAGCCTGAGGAAACCTCACAGTTTGGTGTCTTGCTTGTAAAATGATAAAATAATGTGCTGCTGAACACGAGGCAGAGCGGCTTGTGTTCAATGGCTGCATCCTAATGAAGATGTCAAAATGTATCATACTGAGCTGCTGAAGGGTCGAATGGGAAAAAAATCCTTTCCTCTCCTGAACTATCAAGATGGTTATTTATAAGATGTGTTAATGTGACAATAGCATCCCCGCTGCTGGATTTAAACGTCAGTGTTTTTAGTGGTGTAGGAGACAGCGGCGTGTGCGGGGTGCATCAGAGCGGAGCCAGGTTAGTACAAGCTGCAGCAGCAGTGACAGCAATAGTAAACTTACTATATGAGGTTCAGTTTGTCACTAAATAAAAGTCTACAGCGCCTCTAGAAAAGCACCCGCAACTTCGCTGTGCCAGAGGTTAGAGGCAGTGACGGGGTGAATGCCGGAGTCGGCCCTCCTCCCCACACAGCCGCGTGCCTTAGCAGAAATCACAAAAACAATTAACATTAGGACATGACGTGCAACTACTCAGTCGTAACATTTGGAAAAATGTCACTTGCTGAGCTACATCTGGGTCGAAGCATTCTTCGACTACAGCCTCCTCAGAGTCAACCAAGAAACGCTACTGCACAAAAATCGCCTGAATCCTTCAGCTGGCTCTACTCCCACATCTGCTAAACATCCATCATTAAGTGTTTTCTCTGACCTCTTGATGTACAATGCACATTTTTTCTCAGAGTTACATTTTCCATGGCTGCTTTATTTTGTTTGCTAATTTATAGGGTTGCACATCTCATCCTCATACAAAGAAACAATACGTGGTGATATATTCAGGAACACACATCTGCAACCGCTTATCCAAGATCAGGTCATGGGGGACTGGAGCCCATCCCAGCAGTCATGGGGCATCAGGCAGTGTACATGTTGGACAGGACACCAGTCCATTGCAGGACCACATATAGACAGACAAATGTATTCACACCCGCATGCATACCTACGGACAGTTTAAAGTTTCCAATCCACCTAACCTCCATGTGTTTGATGTGGGAGGAAGCCGGAGCACCAGGAAAGAACCCATGTAAGGGCCCCTTCACACATAGTACAAATCAGGACAAATCACAGCGGAACAGCTCGTATGAGTGACCACAAAAACATCGAGCTGAGAGGCAGGCGTGAACGATGCCGCTGTGACGGTTTCATGGACGCAGGAACACAGTGCGAGCAGCTACGCGATGTGGTTACATGCGCAGCGCGTGTGTCCGGCCCGATAGACGTGTCTTGTGGACAGCGCACTGCAGGACAGACACTGCATCATGTGGAACAGAGCTCACATGGGTGACGTGAGATTCAGTTCACACGCTGCATATTATGATCTGACAGTCCTTTTTACCTGGGGCAGCCGGTCAATGTGCACAGCGGGCGCGTGATTGCTGCAGCCCATCGCAACAGCGATATATGTTTTTATGTATGTCCACGTGAGGACAGCAAGCAGACACACGCGCGTCACAGTGGGCAGTTGTTAGTTCATGTCCGTCCAAACACGGTACGTGTTCTCCAGCCATGACATCCAGAACTAGAGATCTCCACAGCCACTCTTGTCAGCGGACACATCCCATCAGTTCAGTGCACACACCAATGTGTCACTCTGTTTCTGTATTATGTGAGCTGTCAGTGAGTCTCTGGTCAGCAGCTGACAGGCACCTCACTGTGCTGTGTGCACTCATATCTGCCTGTCCGGCCCCCATGTGATCATGTCTGTGCAGCACACATATAAGCATTTTATGCAAGTGTGCCTCCCCAACATGCCACGTGTTGGGGGAGTGTAGGGCATGAACCACACGTATGCCACATGTGTATCGCACGCACACACGTGTGAGACACATGCAGACCACAGGCACTTAGACATATTACACATCCAGCTCGACAATGTTTGTTGACTGATGACCGCTGACTGTTTTCGTCTTAACAGCGCGAATGGCCACACATTTTCTAAGTGCCAAGCGAACAGTGTAGATGTTTCTGTCTGTCAACTGGATTTTGGCCAACACTTGCTGTGAGAGGGATCGAATGGGCTCTCACATGGCACACTCTGTCTTTCGGCTGCTGGTGTGCGTGAATAGTTGTAGCAACAGGTGCATGAGGAGTTAGAGGCAGCTACGATTTTACACGCATTTGCATACAATTCCTGCTTCATGCGCATGGGGAGAACGAGCAAACCACACAGAAAGGCCACAGGTGGGAATCGACCCCTTGACCTTCCCACTGTGAGGCAACAGTGCTAACCACTAATCCACCGTGCTACCCTATTTAGGAACAATCTTTTTTAATTATGTAACAATTCAATTAGACGCGGTTTGATCCAATGCGAAATGATGCAAGCTGATACAGTTCTCTTTTAAATGGAGGTGGGGAATCCTCCTGACCAGGTATCACTGTGCCAAAAGTTCCACATGCCTGTTTTCTGTGCCATTTGAACATGTTAACTCTAAGTCGATGTCTCTTGTGTGTGATATCTTAATGACTTTTTTAAATGACAGCATAATTTAAATTGAAAGCCAAGATCTTTCATCCTCATAAATAATTTGTTGCTTTGCCAGGGACCAGTGCAATTCCAGCTTTGGCTCATGGAAGACTGAAACAGATGGAACTGGGATTATGGGACTGGACCAGTGACTGCCGGAGAATCTGATTCTTTTTCTTTTTTTTCTCTCAAATCAGATCTTTTGAAAAAAAACTGTTGGTGCGCATGGTTGCAGGTGTCCAGAATGTGCATGTGTGTTCAGAAATTACATTCCATTCACAGTATTTATTTTATTTGGGTTACCATGGTAATGGCGGAGGTCTGAGTAACCACTAGGGGTGTAACAATTAGCTAACAGAAATGAAAATTGATTTTGAAGTAATACGTGCGACATCACTGATGTATAAAATCCTGAATCGATCTAAATGCGCTGTGAACTGGGCAATGGCTTAGTTCTGCTTCCAAATCTTTAAACGCTGGTCAAAGCTCAAAGATCAGTGCAATGCTCTTTTTTGACTGGTCACAGGAACATAACATTTTTGAGGTAAAACTAAATCAATATATCTATCAATGGTAAGTGGTATAATGTAAAAATATACTTGTTTGATCTTTACATTTAGTTGGCAATTTATCACTGTCAAACTGATTTGGAATGGGAAATTTGTGTTATTTGTGCTATGCTAACAATTGTCTTCTTCTATGCTATGCTTTCTGCTGCTGTATGTGGTGCTGCCCCCAGTGGTGAACCAAAGGAGAGAAGAGGGAGTACCAATGTGCAAAATCAATTAGCTGAAACACGATTCTCAGCAGCAAAATAACAGAGAAAAATAGTTAAATACAAAACTAATATTTTTAGAATAGAATATCATTTATTGTCATTATTATATTTCATTTATTGCTGCACCATCCTAACTTCTTTGAAACGTGTTGCAGGCGTCCATTTCAAAATGAGCAAATATTTGCACAAAAACAATAAAGTTTATCACTTTGAATATTAAATATCTTGTCTTTGTGGTGTATTCAATTGAATATAGGTTGAAGAGGATTTGCACATCATTGCATTCTGTTTTATTTACATTTTACACAATGACCAAACTTCACTGGAATTGGGGTTATACCATAGAGTGCCATACTGTTTGTATTTCTTCAGAACTGATGTAAATAAAGACCAAGACATATTCATTGATTTGGAAATGTTTATGTATCCATCCCCTGTGTTGTGGTGTCATCTGGTTCTGGCGTATGTTCATGTCTGCCCCCAGTGGCCCCCTGACAAGTCCAATGTATGGTTGAGTTCTGTCTGTAAGTTGCATCCTCATGGTTCTGTCATGTGTGTTTCATCATGTCTGTCACCTGTGTTCCACCTCTGTGTGTCTCTCTGAGTTGTCATCTTCCCTGTGGTTCTATATATTGATTATTTGCATTGGTCGTTTGGTTCTCTGATTTATTCTGTTGATCAGTTATGTTGTGTTTTCTTTATTACTTGAGGTGTATTTTGGTGTTGTGTTATTGTAATTTTTAGTCTTGTGTTGCTCTTAGATGTCTCTGTTTGCTGCCCCCCAGTGTCTCCTTTCATTAGCACAGGTTCATGTTGCCCTGATCATTTGCACCTGCTATTTATTAGTCTGTCTACTTAAGCCACGTTTGCTTTGTGTCTTTTGTGTTACTGATTAGTTGATGGCTGCAGGTCTTCTCTGTTTTCCTCAGATTTGTAAGTATTTAGTCTTTAATGTTCACACTTCCTTTTTGTCTTTGGTTTATTTGGTATCTCTCCACTCAGTTTTGGGTTTAAAACTGTATTTTTGTTGGAACCTTCCCCTCACCTATTTTTTGTCCTGGACTTCCTCGCTCTAAGTTAGGATTCGAGACTGTATTTTTGTTGGAACCTTTCCTACACAGGTTTGTGTGTTTTTGACTCAAAACACTGGTATTTGTTTTTTTTGGGGGGGGGGGGCTCACCTCTTGTCCTGGCTAACCTGCGATTGGGATTCAACTCTGTTTAGTTCCTGGCTATGACTCATAACACCCTGACTTGTCTGAAGAAAATTGGCAATAAAACCGATTATTTACAGGAAATATATCACTGTGCCATTACTTATGCAACCCATCATCTTGGCTAGAGATAGGTTGGGTTGAAAATATTTTTAATTATTTTTTATCAGGTTGTAGAGATTTGCTTTGAGTTTTAGTTTAAGGAAGATAATTTTGGATATTTTTATTTTGAGAAGCCTAATTTACTTTTGTATTTGGAATGGCATGAACAAATTAAAATGTGTGAAATATTAAGCGGCGTAATACTTTTGGAGCGCACTGTACATCCATCAGTTATTGCACAATCCCTGAAAGGCTGCTGACTGCATATGCACATTTATGTTTTGTTTTTGTTTTTTTTGCCACATTAAGCATGTTAATGCCAGTGGGATAAAACTGGTTTTGAGTCTGTTAGTCCTGGTAGTCTTTTTCATCGTGTCATTCGCCTGATGGCAGCAGTTGAAACAAGTCATGACCAGGTTGTGATGTATCATGAAGTATGTTCTGGGCTCTCCTGAGTTAATGTTAACATCAGTGTCTTTATTCTGGATTTGACTCCTGTTTTATTGCAGCAGGCACACTGTTCCATAGAACAGTGGTCGCATGTTGGCTAAGTGGTTAGCACTATTGCCTCACAGCAAGAAGGTCATGGGATTGATTACCACCTGTGGCCTTTCTGTTTGCATGTTCACTCCATGTTTGCGTGGGTTTCCTCTGGGTGCTCCGGTTTCCTCCGACATTTAAAAGACATGCAGGTTAGGTGAATTGGAAACTTTACAATTGTCCAGGTCTCCCTTGCAAAAGAGGTCTCAATCTCAATGGGACTTGGTTAAATAAAGGTTAACAAAAAAACCTATAACAACAACAGGTGCACAATAAGAGAAAGGCCTGTGACCTGCTGACTTCTTTTTAACCTTTAGCACACACAGTAATCTTGCCTCCTGAGAACACAGAGCATTGACCAGTACATAAGGTTTAATTAGATCACCCAGATGGGGATGTGTTCTTCCTTGGAGCATTTTGTAGGTTAATTAAAAAAAAAAACTTAAAATCTGACCCAAGACATGCAGGAATACCTTTATCTCATGCTTTTTGTTTGTTTGTTGTTTTACTGTTCATATTTGCAAAACATCCGGATAAAATCAGGATATGCCAAAAATCTAATATGGACTGACTGTCTGGACATACTGTTAAGCCTCTCTCACACAGAAAGCATGTGCATGATGTGTTATTGGCAACCATTGGCACGCTATACTCAGCATGTGTGCATGTTCAGCATGGGGCCGCTGCGTGTGTGCACTGGTTCAGGTCCATTTATGTAACATGTTGGCTGTCGCGTCCTGGTCAGTGTTATCTACTTTGTCTTTTTCCATTTTATCATGGATTTGAAGTTTCTGAACAACCTGGTGCTTTGCAGCTTGTCACACAGACAGCACTCTGTGGCATGTTGGTGGCATGTAAGGGTCGACCATGCGAGGAGTAAAGCTGTGTGGCAAGTGTTTTGAATATGACCAAAGCACTCACCACACTATGGTGCCAGCAACTGTCTGACATGTTTGTGGTGGATAATGACAGGTTGAGTGGCGAGTGACTAGCTCTAAGAAGTCTCTTCTCTCTGCTGTCTAGCTGGGGGTCCCAGAAAACAATATAGTTCAAATTTGAGCTATTTCTGGAACCTACACATGCTCAGCTATAACAGGCAGGTCTGTCCACATTAATTTATTTTTGTTGTGACATTTGTTAAACATGCCTAAAATCGGGCTGTGAGTCTGCTTCTTCTTCCATAATTTACATTTGACTTCAATATCTACACAGTCATTGCACCAGACTCTAGACTCCAGACTCATTCTTCATTCTGACCATTAATTCTTTAACGAGTTTGGTCATGTGAGTGCTCTTCCATTTAGTATCATACAGAGGTTGTCTGATCTACATATCCCTAATGGAATATTTTCCATGTGGAGCACCATAAGCCTCTGGGGACTGTGGATGCATCAGTGAGTTGAAATTGTTTTTCTTACATCTCTAAACCACTGAAGGTTAAGCACACTCTCACCTCATCCTCAATCCCATGTTCTCACACGTCTTCTCTCCAGTTTAGTACTAGTTCTTTTTGTTGCTCTCAAGTGAAGTACATTACGATCTGAGTTAGAGATTGCCACCCTAACGTGACACTCATAAGGCCCAGTCGGGGTAAGAAAATACTTGTCAACAATGTTCTCCCTTCTTGTTTCATCCTTCAGATACTGGTTGTACCCAGAAATTGAATTTCTAACATTGCAGTTGTTAAAGTCTCCTAACAGAATTGCTGGAGGCTCTTGATACTGCTGCTGCAGTTTATAAAGAGTCTGCTATTTTCTTCACCTCTCCTGGTGTTTTGACGCTCTGTGGAATACGTGCATTTGTGGCAGTATAGAACATAACTGAATTTTCTTGGAAAATAGAAGATCTGGATTGAATATGAAGCATTTTCATATTTATTGCAGATACTGTCCTTGATGTTTCAGTGACTGCATCAACACGAAAGCTCCTTTTTCATTTTATTACACTTTACAGTTATGTACGAGGTCTGTTAGAAAAGTATCGGACCTTTTTATTTTTTTCAAAAACCATATGGATTTGAATCACGTGTGATTGCATTAGCCAAGCTTGAACCTTCGTGCGCATGCGTGAGTTTTTTCACGCCTGTCGGTTGCGTCATTCGCCTGGGAGCAGGCTTTGAGTGAGCACTGGTCCACCCCTCTCGTCGTTAAGGAAATGGCGGAATGATTTGGAGCTTTGCTGCATCAATTTTTTCCAGAAACTGTGAGAGACCACCAGGTGGACACCATTCAGAAAATTAATATGGCTTTCAGGGACGATTTTATGGGGATTACACAGATTAAGGAGTGCTCCAGCCGGTTTAAAGACCGCCCACAGCGTCTGAGAGCGCGGCGCACTCCGATCGACAGGCTGACACCCCGCTGAAACAACCAGATCATTTCCAACGTGAAGGCTTTGTTGATCCAGGACGTCGTCTGACTTTCACAAAAAGGCAGAAGGCATGGACATCAGCACTTTTTCGGCACATTCCACTGTTACAGGAGTTTTTTTTCATGGAAAAAGAAGTGAATGAACGCGCCACCATGCCGCTCATGGCGCGGGACAAAACCACCTCCGTGTTGGTCTCTCAGGGCGGCTTTCAGGTGACTTTCAGACGGCTTCCGGTTGTTTTCAGGCGTGTGAATATCCGAGAAATTGAGCATGAGCTGGACATGCCCCAACATGTCCTGTGAGGCTTCATCACGGCGTTGCTTTGGGCCATGCGGCTCCGCCGCAACGCGCGAGATTCCTCCGCTCCTCTTTCCATGACAAAAACTCCTGTAACAGTGGAATGTACCGTTAATTTCTAAACTGGACGCTGTCTTGATCCGGTATGTCGTCTGACTAGCACAGGAATTGTGGAAAATGTGGACATCAGTACTTTTTCGGCACATTGAGACAGACGTGCGGAGGAATTCGCGTGGGCGGTCTTTAAACTGGCTGTAACACTCCTTAATCTGTGTGATCCCCATGGCGCAAAGCAACGCCGTGATGAAGCCTCACAGGACATGTTGGGGCATGTCCAGCTCATGCTCAATTTCTCGGATATTCACACAACTGAAAAGCAACCGAAAGCCGTCCTGAGAGACCAACACGGAGGTGATTTTGTCCTGCGCCATGAGCAGCACGGTGGCGCGTTCATCCACTTCTTTTTCCATGAAAAAAACTCCTGTAACAGTGGAATGTGCCGAAAAAGTGCTGATGTCCATGCCTTCTGCCTTTTTGTGAAAGTCAGACGACGTCCCGGATCAACAAAGCCTTCACGTTGGAAATGATCTGGTTGTTTCAGCGGGGTCTGAGCCTGTCGATCGGCGCTCGGAGCGTGCTGCACTCTCAGACGCTGTGGGCGGTCTTTAAACCGGCTGGAGCACTCCTTAATCTGTGTAATCCCCATAAAATCGTCCCTCAAAGCCATATTAATTTTCCGAATGGTGTCATCTGGAGGTTTCTCACAGTTTCAGGAAAAAATTGATGCAGCAAAGCTCCAAATCATTCCGCCATTTCCTTAATGACGAGAGGGGTGGACCACTGCTCACTCAAAGCCTGCTCCCAGGCAAATGACGCAACCGACAGGCGTGAAAAAACTCACGCATGCACACGAAGGTTCATGCTTGGCTAATGCAATCACATGTCATTCAAATCCATATGGTTTTTGAAAAAAATAAAAAGGTCCGATACTTTTCTAACAGACCTCGTAAATCCACCGAAAGTTATGTCCAGCACTCAATAACACATCTTTCAGAATCAATCAGTTATTTACATACTTGCACTGGTGGCCTTGGTGGCCACCAGACCTAGGCTTTGGAAATGAAAGAAACTGGCAAACAAACTGATTTCAAGCTACATATATCTTCAAAACCACACGTACCGTATTCTGTACCCCATTAAAGGCTCCCTCCCTATTAAATGCCCCCCAATTTTTTTTTGTCGCTACATTACATGTAGTGAAACTGTGAATTCCTGAGAGAATGTAGTAAAATGACAAAACACAAGCAATCCATGAAGCTCACAATTTGTCATAATCTAGGACTGTCACAGTCCTCCTCTACTGAAGTCTCGGCCTCATCTTCACCTTCCTCCCATCTGACTTGGAAAGAATGATGTCTGACTCAGGTAGTGCAATACTTGGGTCTTCTTGCATGTTTGCCATGACTTCCTCTTCCACTGCAATGTCATCTCCGTCAAATCCCCCAAACGGGTCACCATCAGAATCAGACTGAGCCCCAAACAAGTCATCCTCTGAGCCATCCACAGCACTTGAGATGCCACACTTCTTGAAGGATTTGTATATCACCTCAGGGGTTATTGTTCACCATGACTCCTTGATCCATTTGAGTAAATCCTTCTTTGATGGGCACTTCCTATTCCCGTAGGACGTTTTTTTTCAATCGGTCTGCTGAACAGCCATTCATCATACAACTCTTGTATAGGGGCTTTGAATGGACAGTTCCAATTCATATCAATGGGATGCAGGCGTGATGTGCAGCCTCCTGGCATCACTGCTATGCAAGGTTGGGTAGGATTACTTTGAAAGACTACATGTGGAGTACATGCATTTGGATTACTTGTAATCTGATTACTTTTGAATTACATTTCAAAGTAATCCTACCCAACCTTGCTGCTATGTCAGTGCTTGTAGGTTTCCCTCGTCATCTTCTTGACATCACCAGTCAAATGGCCTCGAAATGAATTGCACACAACTAGACGATGTGTCCTACTATTTCATCCCCAGACGACCCATAGCCAATGCTTGATAGAATCTTCATCTGCCTGCGATTTCCTCCCACATCCACAGTAGTGCACCTGTATCCCACTAGGGATTTTGCCCTTGTTCATAGGCCTGATCCCTGGCAACAGTACCAAGGTTGCTCTGTGTAGGCAGCCGATGTGACTGCGATCCTCTTTTTTCATTCCCTGTTGATGATACAATTATTTCACGCTCCCCAGCTTGCGAAAGGGTATTCTTCCCTGTCAGTTCAAACCAAACTGGTGTTTCACCTATAGTCCCAATCATATTGGCATCATATTTGCGCATCTTGCACATTCTCAAGACATACTTCAGAAATTTGTGCCCATTATTATCTATCAGTTCTTTGGGATGCTGAGCAACATGCAAGGATCGTCAGCTTGATATGTTGTGTCGTTTCACAACCTTCAAATACCAGCCATTCGAGGAATAGCAGTTGGAACTTTCCACAATGTTGTTTTACAGGCTGGCTGAACATGCAGTTGTATTTCTTACCCTCAGAGGTTTCAAAATTACTGTATCCAACAGTTATGAGCATGCACCAAGCTGTCTCTCCAGCAGACACTGTTTTTAACAGGCTATGTTCATGACTGGGCAGCACGGTGGCTTAGTGGTTAGGACTGTTGCCTCACAGTGAGGCAATAGTGGGTTCAATTCCCGCCTGACCTTTCTGTGCGGAGTTTACATGTTCTCCCTGTGTTTGCGTGGGTGTGTTCTGGTTTCCTCCCACATCCAAAGACATGCGGATTAAATTGTCCGTAAGTGTGCGTGACTGTTTGTTTGTTTGTGGCCCTGCAACAGACTGGCATCCTGTCCAGGGTGTACCCCGCCTCGCGCTCTATGACTGCTGGGATAGGCTCCAGCCCTCTGCTACCCTTAATTGGACTAAGCGGTTGAAGATGTGTGTGTTCATGACTGATCGACGTGCATGCGCAGTAGCAGCCCCTCTTTTCACAGTGAAGAGCGTGGCTGCTCTGTGACTGCAACTAAGTTAAAACAGTTCTTCCTATAAAAGCAAGTCATCATGACACAAAATCACACTTATGTGAATTTTGCAATTAATCCGCTGCTCCATTACATCACTAATCATAAGAGATAAGGGAAAGGATATTGTGTATAGTGTCCTACAACTCATAACTCAGGTCACTGTGAATGTGTATAAACACTAGGAAACATTCAGAAAAATGACTACTTTGTTCTCAGCAGACTCCATAGCCGTTTGTTTGTTTTGATTGGCGTATGCTTAGACGGGTCACAGAAGTGCACAAAATAATGCCAGAAAATCGTGATATGACCTCTAAGAGCCAAAATCTGAGCTGTTGTCAATTCTGTGCGACATGTCCTTTAAGTACATTTTTCGGTGCAGAAGCAGACTCACTGACAACCACATCTGCTACTAATTCATTATCAAGCAAGCATCCACTAACCATCCAGTGGGGGGGGGGGGCAACATCTATGGGAAATTCCATGGGTAAAAACAGTTTCTTTTTCAATTGATCTGATGCATCAAAGATTACCAAATGTGAAAGGGTTTTGAAATCTAAGATTTTTACCAACATTGAAATGGACTGGTTGGCTATCTGTCTGGGAAGTTCTATGGATGCAGTGACATGCAACACTAGCACATGTTCATACTGTATGCTTGACCTGACGTGGCTGATACAGATACATGATACAGAAGACAGAAAGCTCAGCACAAATCAAAACATCAATGGACATGAAAGGACAACAAATTACATATAAAACTAGAAGCACTCGGAGAGCGCAAACCTCCGCCAAGGCCATAAGGTTACTGACGTCACATGGAATACCCTTTAGCAAAGACTTATTCCACGTCGTTTCACGCATCTACCATCATGTTTCAGATTTAGTGGTTAAGCCCTTAGATCTTCAGCAAATGTATTTAGAAAGAGAAAATGTATGAACTACACAAGTTGTTTTTTGTTTTTTTTTCTTTTTTCTAATAGCAAGTTTATTCAGTGAGGAGAAACAAATGCTAAATTATTGTTGTGTCATAACTTAATTTTTGTTTGGTCTTTGTGACCCGTCTTTATGAAGTTAGATGCAAAAATGTTGAAATTGGCCCTATCCTGATATGATAAAGAATCCTTAAATTAATGGATCCGGATCGTGTTCCGGATCATTACCAAACTTTAATGACTTCTAAGTTAGGCCAAGATACACCCCTGATAAAAATTTAATTGAAATCTGAGGATTTTTTTTGAGTAATCCTGCTAACAAACCAACAAACAAACGTGACCGAAAACATAACCTCCTTGGCGGAGGTAAAAAAAGTGCAAAAAGCTGTGTTCTAACAGAGTAAAAGTTGGTCTGTGGTACTTAAAGATTAAATGCTAGATGTAAAGTATTGCATGCTGTCTCAGTTCATTGAGTTCCATGGTTGTTCATCCATGGTTGATGTTATGCTGCTCAATGACAGTGAAGTTGGAACGATCTTTAGGGCCCCTTCACACAAAGTACGAAGTTTGGACGAAGTGCACACTTACGAGGTCTGTTAGAAAAGTATCTGACACCGAGGTGGTTTTGTCCCGCGCCATGAACGGCTCCGTGGCGCGTCCCTCGGCTTCTTTTTCCATGAAAAAAAAAACTCCTGTAACGGTGGAATGTGCCGGAAAAAGTGCTGACGTCCACATGTTCGGCCTTTTTGTGAAAGTCAGACGAGGTCCCGGATCAACAAAGATTTCACGTTGGAAATGATCTGGTTGTTTGTGCGGGGTGTCAGCCTGTCAATCGGTGCTGGGAGAGCGCTGCGCTCTCAGCAGTTGTGGGCCATCCTTAAAGGGGCAGTAACACCCCTTAATCTGTTTAATCCCCATAAAATCGTCCCTGAAAGCCATATTAATTTTCCGAACGGTGTCCACCTGGAGGTCTCTTACAGTTTCTGGAAAAAAATTGATGCAGCAAAGATCCAAATCGTTCAGACATTTATTCACAATAAAAAATAGATGAGAGGGGTAGACCACACCTCACTCAAAGCCTGCTCACAGGCGAATGATGCAACCGACAGGCATGAAAAAACTCACGCATGCGCACGAGGGTTCAAGCTTGTCTGACGCAATCACACGTGATTCAAATCCATATGGTTTTTGAAAAAAATAATAAGGTCGGATACTTTTCTAACAGACCTCGTAGTGCACATGACACAGGAATCGTGTGCAAACCGTGTAATGTTGTCCCTGCCTCCAACGCTTCATACACCTGTTGTGCACAAACGCCTGAAAGACTTATCTGTGTGAACTCATCGCACCCTCTCGCGGCATGTGCCAGCCAAATTCCAGGTGACATGTACGAACATCTAACACCGCTCGCATGGCACTTAGAAAATCTGTGGCCAGTCACACTCTTGGCACGACTACAGACTGCAAACAATCACTTTCATACTCGCAGAGAAATTTGTCTAAAGTCTCACACGAGTGTGGCTTTGGTGTGTGCGCTGAGATGACAATAGCTGTGTCCTTCCACTGAAGCAGCTGTGGAAATCCGTGGATCTGGACAGTCCAGCTGGATACCATGTATCGTGTTTGGACGGACTTGGACAAACATCTGCCCACTGTGACACATGTGTCTGTTTGCTGTTATCAAGTGAACATAAATAAAAACATATATCACTGTGGCGACGTGCTGCAGCGAGCGTGAGTGCCCATGGTCAGATCAGAACCTGCAGCAGGTGATCTCACTGTCACTTCACCCACGTGAGCTCTATTCAACATGACGCGGTGTCATCCACAAGACACACGCGTGCGGCAGGTTGGAGACACGCCACCAGATGTGGACATGAATGAGACGAGTGAGTTGCTATTCATTCATGTCATTTCATGACTGTGTGTCTGTGACCATGGGTCATCACCAGAGGAACAGACGGATCATATTTGTATTGCTTGCTTGGTAAATGCGGTGTTTTTATATGGTGTGTGAGTATGAGGCAGATTCCTGCAGCTTTCAGAGAACAGCTCAGTGGTAAAGTCTCTGACTGGCACTCAGAGCTTTTGGACGGCGTGGGTTCGCGTCCAGTGGGTGGTATGATATATATATATATTTTTTTTTTTTCTTTCCACATAAGCGGCGCGATATGGTCCCACAGGTACTGGCTGTTTTTTTTTTTTATATATATATTTCCTCCACATAAGTGGTGCGATGTGCCACAGTTGGCACTGTGTTCCTGCCCAAAAAACACTGGCGCGTGCACAAACTCTCGCACCGGGTTCGTGCACACCTGCCCATCAGAGCGATGTTTCGTGGTGCGCTAATTTTGAACTGTTTCGCTGTTTTCATCCAAACCTCGCACTATGTGTGAAGGGGCCATTAAAAACAACTCTTGTGTGCACAGGGGGCTCCAAACTGTGCTGATGGGCATCAACTCAAAACAGGTGTGAAGAGGGAAAGTTGTGCTTTGAAGGATTCTGTAAACTGCTTTCATATGATGTTCCTGAGACCTGAGTCTGTATTTACTTCCCTGGTTGAAAAATCACAACTGAGAGTGTCTGGTCAGTTTTAGAGCAAGGTATTTAAAAGTAGTTAGTCATTAATCTGCAGTGGCTTTGATAGTAAGTGGGGCATGATGGTCTTATGGCCTCCCAGAATGTCTCCTTTGTCTTACTCACAGTGAGTTTAAGATTGATTTTATGCAGGGGTTTGAACTACTTCAAGTAATTATAAACCAGAGACATTTGATAGAACCCTAGGAGCAAAAATTAAACCAGGAACATTTTAATGTTCCAATGGTCTTTAGGGGAGGTGATGATCTAGTGGTTAAACTTGAGACCAGAGGATCCTCGATTCAAACCCCAGCCTGTCCAGAAATCAGTAAGGGTCCTTGGGCAAGGTCCTTAATCCCCAAGTTGCTCCTGGTGTGTAGTGAGCGCCTTGTATGGCAGCACCCTGACATCAGTGTATGAGTGTGTTTGTGTGAATGGTTGAATGTGAGGAATAATTGTAAAGCGCTTTGAGTGTCTGATGCAAATGGAAAAGCACCATTTGCAGTCCATTTACAATGAAATAATAGTAACTAGAAAGGCACTCGGTAGAGCGCATACCCCTGCCACGCCACATCAATATCGAAGGATGTGGATTCACAGAAGGGCAAACCAATACATTATGCTATACATCTGAATTTATTTACAACACCTGCTGTTGTCAGCATATCAGACAATGAGGTTAGTATGCTGACATCAGCATTTAATACAATACCAACATGATCTGGATCACCTTAGACACCTTCAATAAATCTTTGAATGTATATAGTGAAATTAATATAAATTTGGTCTAAATCCGGTCAAATTTTTATTTTTCCTTCTGTATGAGCATGCGTAAGCATTAGATTAGTACATTTAAATTTCTTCTGGATTGATGATCCTGAGTTTCATGTGAATCAAATTTTTATTTAATTCTAATGATATTAGCTGCTGTTCCTATTTAATTTTGATGTTAATATAGGCCTATATAGGTAAATACCACATCACTGGTGTTTAAATGCATATATCTGACAGTCTTCCGGATCTAGATTCCAGAGTTTAATCTGGATCATCACCAAATTTTAATCGATAGATCCTGGGTATATTTCCCATCATTCCACCAAATTTGGTTCAAATACATTCAAAACTTTTTGCGTTATCCTGTTAACAGTCAGACAGGCAAACACCAGTGAAACCATAACCTCCTTGGCAAAGGCAATAATGTTATTACACAGTAAATTTTGCAGAGTAAAATATACTCTGTCAGGATAACATTTCATCATCACAAAATGTGATCCCAGTCCAAATAGCGTTAAATATACTGTATCACAGCGCTAAACCAGGTTAAAATCAACTCTATCATTATGTAAATGACTCTTATTGGAGTTGAAAAAATGTGATTTGACAAGATGGTAGAGCTGATTTCACTCTATAATAGACTGTATTTAACTCTATTTGGAGTGGGACCAAATGTTATCCTGGCAGAGTATATTTTATTCTGCAAAATTTACTGTGTTCCACAGCAGATCCAGGACAGATCCGTATTGGGATTTTGATTTAGTGGAGTCCCTGCCTCGACATGTCAGGGCTGTTTTGGTGGCAAAAGCGGGACCTGCATCGTGGTGTTTTAGACTCCGCGCCGTGCATTCAAACCGTATAATGCACGGCTTCGAGCTGTTTAATCCTTACCTATGAAACTCAAAAAAGAGAAAAAATGTTATAATCTATGGCAAAAACAACCTAACAATTTCATTAAAAACAAAAATCTGTTATAATTCACCGTGAGAGATTGTTCTTTCTGTTGAACACCACACTAAGCTTTTGTCTTTGTTTTATCCTGGGAACTGTGATGCCTGCTGCACCACAGTCTTCTGCTGTTTACTGTCATGACAGATAAGTGCTTTACAAACGGGTTTCTGTTTGCACTTGTTTATCTCTCTTCTGGGATTCAAGCCCTCGACCTTGTGGTTACACCCTTCAATGACCTACAAACCATTAGCATGTCTACCTTAATGTCTCTTAATACCAAATTGGTTTTTACTGTGGTATGTTTTTCCATTAACATGGAATGACACCAGAATCATTAAATGTGAATCTTCACACAAAACCGTGCATCCCACATGTCTAGCGAAGAAATAACTGACACATACAGAAAGAAACACAACACCTGCTCATGATTATGAAGTCATATTGAGCAATCCATTAAAGTGAGAGGAACTGCTGAAAAGAGTGATTTTGAAAATGCCATAGTATGACATTAAAAGTAAGATGGTAGAACTCAATTTATGCAATTACAATGCAAACACTCATATTTATGCAGGATTAACGTGAACAAGACAGATGTGGTGGATGTGTTAATCTTAACAAGAGGTGTGCTGAGGTGCAGTGCTAGTGGAGGAGGTGATTGCATGAAAGAGCACCAAAAACCTTTTCTGAAGTCCAGTGCAGAGTTGTTCCAGTATTTATATGGAGTGATGTACATAAGTGGGTTCACAACTCCCGTACACTGTTTGTATACACTACAAAAAAAAAAAAAAAAAAAAATAGGAATGGGAAAATTTATTCACTTAACTATCATCATGTATGGCTGTGGTATCACAAAAAGTTGGCTTGTTCAGGAACATTCCGTCAGTATTTTTTCACACCGTGCTCAGACTGCAGGCCTGCAGCCCGATGTGCACATGTTAAATCAGACAAAAAAAGCTGTGATTTGCCACTTTTCACGCTTTCATATTTTAATAGTTTTTGCAGTGCGAACGCTGATTACAAATGAATCAGAAAAGTCCGCAACTTTACAACAGTCTGAAAAAGATGAAATTGTACAGCTTACTTTTTGATTTGGAGGTGCTGATTGCAGAAAGAAAAGGTTGTTGAGGGTCAGATTAGTCCAAAATAAAGCATAATCCAGTGATGGAGAACTTTAAAACTGTCACGCATGTCTGTGTCATGACAGTTACAGAGCTGCAGAAGCACAAAATCAGTCATTAAATAAATCATCATAAATTGATAGTAACTATTTTTATATTTATTTTGATAGTACCTGTACGTGGATGTATGCAGTTCAATGATTCAAAAAAATGTTGAAAACATAAAAGGTTCATTCAGTAGTTCAGCGCAGTTGGAACCAAAATTGTGCCATGTTCTGAGCTGACATTCCTCAATCAAAGGACTCTAAATGGTAAATGGACTGCATTTATATAGCACTTTTCCATCTGCATCAGATACTCAAAGTGCTTTACAAATAATGCCGATTTGAGGGTGCTGCCATACAAGGCGCTCACTACACACCAGGGGCAACTAAGGGATTAAAGACCTTGCCCAAGGGCCCTTAGTGATTTTCCAGTCAGGCTGGGCTTTGCATTTTCTATCCCCAGTTATACAGCTTCATGATGAAGTGGGACAGAGGAGGATTTTCTTTCACCACAACATCACATCTAGGCTTACATCTGAGATGTACCTTCTGGCAAATTGTAGCTGAAGTTTCAGGTCTTCTTTTTTAATAAAATCCTCCTCTATACCACTCTATCCAGAAGGTGTATAACTGGGGATGCAAAATATGCACTATGCACAATTTCTCCAATCACAGGCAGAGAAGCCTGTAACTTCTTCTGGGTTGTCTGGGTGTCTTGGTGGCTTTGCTCACTCTTCTCCTTCTTGCACAGTCACTCAGTTTTTGAGAACTGTCTCCTCCACACAGATTTACCACAGAGTGCCATATTGTTTGTATTTCTTCATAAGTGATGTAAATAAATTTCAAGACATTCAGTGACTTGGAAATGTTCATTTATCCATCCCCTGACTTGTCTGTAGAAAACTGTCAATTAAACTGATTACTTACAGGTATTATACCAAAGGGGCTGATTACTTATGCAACCCATCATCTTGGCTTTTATATTTTTAACTAATTTATATAAAGTTGTAGAGATTTACTTTCAGTTTAAGTCTAAGGAAGATAATTTTAGATTTTTTTTTATATTGAGAAGCCTGATTTACTTTTTGTATTTGAAATGCCATAAACAAATTAAAATGTGTGAAATGCCAAGGGGCTGAATACTTTGCAAGCCACTGTAAAAAACTAAATCCTGATGGTCCAGAAAAGCCAATTCAGCTTCTTTTTTGCATACAGCAAATGTTCATTCATTGCACACATTGTGAGCACATCTCAATCATTGGTAACGCAAACACAGTAATTGTTCTCTGAGGAAGTAACAACAAAGGGTAACACATGGTTCAATAACACTTTCTCCATAATACTCTCCGCTCCACTGATTATCTCTCACGATGACACCATTACGCCTTTCCCCGGGCAAACTCGCTAAACAACAAATCAACTGCATAAAACACCTCAACTGAAGAAGAAATACTAAAATCAACATCCTTACTGTTATTCAGTAAAAATCACCTGGAAGTTACCTCTCCGATGGTTAGAAATACAAGAATGTAGGCAAATTTGAAGTTTGTAAAAACCCTCTCTCCCTGTTTAAGATTAATTTTTCATCTTAAAACATTTGGAGCTGCAAGAAGATGGCCTTAATGCACTTCTTGGCTTAACATTAAAAGCTCTGCAGAGTTTAAAGATGCTACTGTTTGGGGAATTAAAGAACCAGAAAGCTCCTCCAAATGTTTGAATTAAAGGGGGGTAACTTTTAAAATTAATAAATTAATGAAACCACCTTGATCTGCAAAAATGAATGTTTGACCCCTGCATAGGCTGTTTTGCTTCTTTTATTTTCCTCTCGCTCTATAATTTTAGGAATCAGAATTCAGCTTTCCGTGCACAGTGTGTACTTGTCCTTTGGTTTTTGGGATGCCAAAGTGCAGAATCTATACAGAGATGTAAAGTGGCAAGCTATTTATACCAGAGGTTGTGCCAGTAGTTTGTAAGAAGCAGTGTTCCACTGTAATGAATTTATGAAAATCAAGCTCTGGCACCAGTGGTGCCAACAACAGAGCTTGTTGTCTTAGTTCACGCCAACTGTCACCACACAGTTCATTGGTCTGAACAGAGGCACCACAGGGGTTAGCCAGATCTTGTGTAAGCCATCCAGGCAGTCTGTCGTATGCTTAATCATTCCAAACTGTCACTGTGCAGGGCTGAGACACAAAGAACAAAGTTTGCTGGTCAAAACAAAGTTGATGCAAACAGTTAGTAAATCTGAATTATGGCACAAATGCTTTTGCTCTACAGAGTGGGTATTTGATGGCTAGTGGACATACTGAGGGGCTTATTTCCACATTGAGGGATGTTGGGCAGCTCTAGTGAATGGCGCCATCTGTGTGCATCACTGTACGTCCTTGGTTCCCCTCACAATAGTAAGGTTCCATTTTCAGAAAAGAAGCTTGCATAAAGTGCCCAAGGCATTTTCTGCTAAAAGCAGACAACAGACTGATTCCTATGCATTATGACCTGCTGAGTTCAAAAATTGCTGTTGGGATGCTGTACCTTTACCCCGTCACCCCTAATTTGCATAAAACAAAATAGTCGCTCATTTCATGAAGCTTTTCAAAAGTCTGCTTGTGTTTGCATTACGAGGTCTGTTAGAAAAGTATCCGACCTTTTTATTTTTTTCAAAAACCATATGGATTTGAATCACGTGTGATTGCATCAGCCAAGCTTGAACCTTTGTGTGTAGGGATGGGTATTGATAAGGTTTTATCAATATCGATGCCATTATCGATTCTGCTTATCAATCCGATTCGTTATCGATACCTCATGAATTTTGTACTAAACGTAGGCTTTACAGGTTTTCTATGTATTTCCTTGAGTCTTAAAGTAAATAAATATGAAATTAGTCACTGTATCCTTGATCTCTGGACATAAATAAAAAAAAAAAACTGTTTTGCTTTGAAGTTATTAATTCAGACTGAATGCTATCATTCTATGTTGACTTGTCAGAGAGCTGCGCAACGTTTGGAGCTGTGTGAACAGAACGGAGGATGATTCTCGTTTCTTTCTCGCAACAAGACAGGAGTCCCAGTTAGTAACTTTAATCCACACAAAAGTGAATCACAACTCATATTCAGGGATGAAAGTGGTGAAAAACAAAAAGATGAAACACAAAATTACCCCCCAACACCATGTGCACGAAAATGTTTCAATTCTAGAAGCTCTGAAATGCAATCTGGGACTATTCCAGACGATAAACTGGAGTATCCATTTAGGTGAAAAAAAAAAAACTTTCCTTATTCAAATTCATTCCAGTAGTACGTATTCTGCTCTTACTAGGATGCAGCAGTTTTCTAGTTTGGCAGATAGTTCTGGAGGAAATCACTGAAGAAATTAACAAACTGAAAATATGGTTTGAACGAAACAAACTGTCATTAAACTTAAATAAGACAGGGATGAAATGGAGGTGTGAGAGTCACTAGGTGTTCACAGGAAACATTTATTTCTGTATGTATTTATTTCTTTGTTAGTTGCTATTATATATTTTCTGTTGTGTTTCTATTCAGGTTCTTTTTGTCTCTTTCTCTAAAATTGTATATAATAATCATTAGATTATTAATATATAAGCAAAAATAAATTTAAGGAATATTACAATTTGAAAACAAATGCACCCGAACGTGATGACGGCTGCAATTGCTAAATGCTAACTTTTAACTTTGCTGCATCAATTTCTTCCAGAAACTGAGAGACCTCCAGGTGGACACCGTTCGGAAAATTAATATGGCTTTCAGGGATGATTTTATGGGGATTACACAGATTAAGGAGTGATCCAGACGGTTTAAAGACCGCCCACAACTGCTGAGAGTGCGCCGATCGACAGGCTCAAACCCCGCTGGAACAACCAGATCATTTCCAACATGAAGGCTTTGTTGATCCGGGACGTCGTCTGACTTTCACAAAAAGGCAGAAGGTGTGGACATCAGTACTCTTTCAGCACATTCCACTGTTACAGGAGTTTTTTTTTTTTCATGGAAAGAAAAGCGGAGGGACGCGTCACGGAGCCGTTCATTACGCGGCACAGAACCACCTCCGTGTTGGTCTCACAGGACGGCTTTCAGGTGGATTTCAGACGGCTGTCGGTTGTTTTTCAGTCGTGTGATTATCCGAGAAATTGAGCATGAGCTGGACATGCCCCAACATGTTCTGTGAGGCTTCATCACGGCTTTGCTTTGCGCGCGGAACTCTGCTCCTCTTTCCATGACAAAAACTCCTGTAACAGTGGAATGTGCCATTCATTTCTAAACTGGACGCTGTCTTGATCCGGTATGTCGTCTGACTAGCACAGGAATTGTGAAAAGACGTGGCCATCAGCACTTTTTCGGCACATTGAGACAGACGTGCGGAGGAGTTCCACACGTTCTCACAGTTTCTGGAAAAAAATTGACGCAGCAAAGCTCCAAATCGTTCAGACATTTATTCGCAATAAAAAAACGACGAGAGGGGTGGACCACTGCTCACACAAAGCCTGCTCACAGGTGAATGACACAACCGACAGGCGTGAAAAAACTCACGCATGCACACGAAGGTTCAAGCTTGGCTGATGCAATCACACGTGATTCAAATCCATATGGTTTTTGAAAAAAATAAAAAGGTCAGATACTTTTCTAACAGACCTCGTTGAAGAGAAAATAAAACATCTATTTCTATGTATTTTGACATGCTGAGTTCAGTTATTGTTGACTGCAAGCTGTATCTTTACTCCTTCAAACCTAATTTGCTTAAAACAAAATGGCCACCCACTTCATCAAATTTGTCAGAAGTGTGGTGCTATTTGCTTTGAATGAGAAAATACAACTTATATTTCTATGTAATTTGACCTACTGAATTGTTATTGGGAAACTCCTTCACCCCATAATAAGAAGAATTTAGTGACTGCCTGGTATTGTTACCAGTAAAAAAAAAAGTCATCTTTGATTTGACCAAGGCAAGCAAATGAGCAAAGCTCGTGTCTGTCATGACCGGCTCTGATCCAGGCTTTGATCCCTTTTTTGCCCCTTTCTTTGCTACATCTTCTGTTCCCGCTTTGATTTATTAGTGGTTTATTTTCATCATGTGTTTCTGCTATGTTGTATTTTGCTTTGTAACTTTGTTTCTTTGCTACTTTTATACTTTGGCCATTGTCCTGTTCTTGTTTTGTTCAGCCAGTTTGTGTTTTCAATGTTTACCACTTGTTTATTTTGCTCTTTTCATTTGTTATATTATCTGTTGTGCTTTAGTGTCAGGTTTTGTTATCTCAGTCTGTTTTATTTTTAATTTGTTTAGCCACTTTGGTTTCTTAGTCTGTTCCAGTTTAGTTTTGTCTTAGTGTTTTATTTTGTATTATTCTCAGAGCAGTTTTTATGAAGTTTATCTTCTGTGTTTGTAATCCTCTGGTTTGCTTTTCAGTTTTGTTCTTAGATTGCACTCGCATCCAGTTATTTATGTTCACTCCACGCCCTGCACCTGACTTTATGTTTTTCCCTCACTTTGATTCTGTCTGCTTTGTTTTCTTTCATTCACACTCTTTGCACCTGCCCCATGTCTCTCACCTTGTTTCTGATTGTGTTGTTTCACCTCACTCACACTCCCTACACCAGCCCAAGTATCATTGCTCCTCACATCACTCTCTTGCACAATGCTTGATCTTTGTCTACTAGCCACGCCCCTTTTCTGGAATCTTCCCTCCACACCTGCACCTTGTTACCTAATCAGTCTGCACATGCACATTGTTCACAGCACCTGTTACTTAAGCCCTTACAGTCTCACAGCACACTGCCAGGATGTTGTCTTGTACACTTTCCAGCGCCCATCATAGTCTTGGTTTCTGTCTCGCCATTACGAATCCTGCAAATCCTGCTCTGTTGTCTTCGACCATGCCTCTTGCCTCATCCCGGATGTCGGTGTTTGCTTGTGCCTCTGACCCCTGCTTGTTTATGACTGCGTCTCAGCCTGATCCTGTTTGTACCTCTGCCACGCTGACTGAGCACATGTGTACCGAACCTGTGCCTGAAATAAAGACCATGTTTTCTCTTACACCTAAGTCAAGTCTGGGAGTCTATATTGCGGGTCCAACCACTCCTGGTGCCAGGCTGTCGCCTGGCTTGACAGTGTCATGTTCCTTTGTCTGTCTACCCTTCTGCAGTGTCAGTACCCTAAGATGGGAGGCAGTGTCGGGAGCTCTGGCCCAAGGAATACATTTAACTTCAGCCAGCATCTGTAACCTGACTTTGCGGGTGATAGAATCCGCTATAACTAACGCGTCATGCACGTAAATAGGCAGATGGAGTGACATGAATGAAGCTGTGCCCTCATAATGCGGACACATCAGCCGGTGCTGCGTGTCCAGCGAGTGGCGCGTCGAAGGACACTGCGTCATATGGCCCATAACTCACGTGGTGGACGTGACAGTCCGATTGCCAGTTGAGTGTTCACATGATTACACGGAGCTTGTCACATGGGGCAGTTGCCTGATTTTTGTGTGCACTGGCACGTTCGCAGCTGCCCATTGCAATAGTGATATGCGTTTTATGTATTACAATGTGAAGACAGCATGCACATGCACACATCTCATGGTGAAGTGTTGTAAGGTCATGTCCATCATAACATAGTACTTATTCTCCAGCTGTGACTTTGTGGGCCCACAGATCACAACAGCTGCTGCTGTTGCGGACACACCCACCTTTGTGATCAGCACACAGAATAAAGTGTCACTCTGTTTCTTTGTTCTGTGATTATTTATTGTATGCATTTGTTATGTAATATGTATGTAGTTATTGTAGTATTTATTTATATACTTGTCCTGGCTGTGTTCTGTGTTTTTAATTTAACACGTTGTGTGCACTGAGCCATCATCTCCAGCTGTCAGTGAGTCATTGGCTGGTGATTAGCTGAGAGGCGCCTTGCTGTGCCATGCAGGCCCAGACGTGGCTGGACGGTCCCCATGTGATCTTGTCTATACATAATTATCAATATCTCATAAGAGCATGAGGGGCCGCCCACACATGTGCATTGCAGTGTGGTTCATGTTGTTGATGGCACGACATATGTCCTTCAGTTGTCTTGGAAGTACACAGTGGTCAGCTGTTCCAGCTGCACATTACAGCTGTACAGATGTGTGCTGCGCTGGACAGTGATCACACTCAAGCCACATCAGCAGGCGCTCACAATGTTGTTTCATGGTGGGGTGGACACATTCACATGCCACATGTGTTGCGGGGGAGCACACTTGCATGCCATGTGTTTGCTTGGTAACAGCACACTCATGGAGCACTTAGATATTGTGTGGCCATTTGCACAGCGCAGCTCAAATGTGGTCGCCTGCCCTCTACTCTCGTGCTGGCTGTGAGAATAGCCCCGCCTTTTCTAAGTGCCCCACGTGTGGTGTCGGATGTTCTTAAGTGGCATCTGGACTCTGGCTGTCACCAGCCAAGAGGGGGTCAAATGAGCACTTGCAGGGCACTCTGTCTTTCGGCCACTGGTATGAAGGCTGCCTTAGCACTATCACCTTAGTGCTTGCTCAGGGGTGTTGGTAAGCTAAGACCTTACTCACGTGAAGTGCCTTGAGGCAGCTTTGTTGTGATTTGGTGCTATGCAAAGAAAAAATAAACTGAATTAAACCAGTGCTGCCTCCAACCACCAAATCCTCTCACTTAGATTCTTCTGCTAATTGTTGTTTCTTCTCACAACAAACCAGGGGACACAATTGCCTTAGCTTGTGAAATCTCTAGCAGTTGTTTTCAGTCAATTTGAGCAGTAAATCATTACAGTCACTATCAGGAACTTGAAGGACCCCTGTGATGACTTTCCAAGGAGGCAACACTTCAGACAAAAGATCCGTGTAAGAAAATGGAAGCGGACATCATGGTTGTGCATTGATTACCGTGTGGGTGGTGTGATTTGACTTTAGATAGTTTATTCCCATGAGAACTGCAACAGAGTCAGATTCTCCTCCAAACCACCGCGTCTTACATAAGCTGCAGTTTCTGAATGACTTCATGCCCCAATGAGTTGTTCAGTCTATTGAAAAGAAATGCATGTTCCCTGTGGTTTATTAGAGCGCTTTTTACTGAACCGACGAGTACAAACAAGACCCCCTCACACCTTTGTCACTGTGTCATAGTCAAGCTTCTAACCATTTAGTTGCACTGTTTGCTGGCATCTCTCTTAAAGTTGAAATAATTATGGCACAAACAGAATTCATTTAATTTTTGTTAGCAGAATAGAAATAAAGCCTTTTGACACATCTGCATATAATCAGCAAATTGTCAAGTCATTAAATGCAATCTTCCAAACATAAAGACATCGAAAGTAATCCACGTAATCTCTAACGACGTGCAGAGTAATCTGCACAAATGTCTACAATTTAATGACAAAGTAAACAGTGCTGACTTATGTAACTGTTGTCAGAGCTCATTTTTTTTAAAAGAAGTAGATGGCGGAATGAATTTTCTACTTTAAAAAAAGGAGCTGACAAATTATGAAATTATAAAATTTAAGGGCCCCATCACACTTAGCATGAATGAGCGTGAATGAGGCCGAATCAGCCCGAATGGGGAAAAAATGACAAAATTCAAGATGCAGTTGTATGGGACAGACATTCACACAGCTGTGTACAGATACCCAGAATGTGTGTCGAAGCTGCCTCGAATGATTCACGCACATTCAGAGTGCAACAGCTCCCGAATCCAGGTCGACTAACCAGAGTGCAGGTCGAATGCAGACAGCACGTAACAGGAAAAAATAAAAACAGAATAAAATAAAAAATACAAAGAATAAAAGAACAACACAAAACCCCACAATGCTGGCAGAATGCAGCAGGAATATGCAGAATGCCCCTCAAATGCCATATGTGCCGCCCAAAGTGTGGGTGGAAGGCAAGTTGGTGGGAGGGAGCGCCATGGCAGGGTGAGCGCTGTGGTCTGCTCTGTTGAAGACCTGTCGTGTCACACGGCTGGGTGTTGAATGACATCCAACCCATGGACTGATTACATGTAAACCAGGGTCCCACCAGGGAACAATCCCTACCTTTAACATTGAATCTGTCAAAATAGATCACATCAATCTCCATTTTGGAGAGTGTTATGTAGGATGGTATCCTTTATTAACTGACAAAGTTTCATCCAACTGTGATCTGGATTACAGATTTTGTGGCCATTTAAATTTAACATTGAAAACCCCATTTCATGTATATTTTACATTATATCTTAATCAAACCTACCCCAATCACTCATATTTGAAAGTGAGGTGCAGACTGGCACTCTCTATGGCCAGACAAAGTTTGATCCGGATTGTGGATTTTGTGGACATTTGAATTTAATATTGAAAAGCCCATTTGGTGTACATTTTGCATTATATCTCAATGAAAATTGTCACAATCACTTTTGATTGAGATATATCATAAATCACTCTCATTTGTGACACTGAGGTGCAAACTGGCACTCTCAATCAATAGACTAAGTTTGATCCACATCTGATCCATATTGTGGATTTAGTGGATATTTGATTCTTTTTAACATTGAAAAGCCCTTTTGATCTGTATTTTGTGTTATAGTTTAGCTCATGAAAAGTCACTTCTAACAGGACTTTGACCTTGAAAATATTTTCCAAGGTAAAAATTTGTGGAATTGGAAACTAGTGTTGGTGGAGGTTTGCGCTCTATGAGCGCGGTGCTCTCGTCTTTACTGAAATAGAAGGAAAATCATGTTGTTTTTTGTTGTAATATGGAAGGTGCGCATTGTTGAAACTAGATTTTCTGCTGACACACAAAGGAACAACAAAAAACATTCAAACATGTCTTGATCAACTCTAGGGCACCTACACCTTGCTCACCTTTTTGTATTTGAGCGGTGATATGTGAGCGTACAATTATGCCTCTTCTCAAAAGACAAATGAATATAACACTGAAGAAAAATAAGATGAAAACCACTCAGTATTCGAATAATTTTTTCATGTTATCATTGTGCCCCCGTTAACTTTTAAGTCACCTCTGACATTTTTAAATGGGTTAACAAGGTTAAATCATGGAGCGTATTCAGGATGAAGCTATCGTTATGCAGAAGGGCTTCTGTTCATTTGTCAGTCTGTTGAAGCGAGACGCTTTGATGCCTTTGTGCTATGCAAATTTAAAAGAAAAAATGTCATCTAAGGAAATAGAAATTGTATGACATCGCATTTTTATGCAACAATTTCAAAGTGGAACATCTTTTTGGAACTGTAGTCATTTCATGTGCATATTTCAAATGAGCTTTCTACGGATGAGTGCAAATATGAATTGTAATCAAACTTGTGCTCGACTGAAGAGCCAGTATAACAGAGGAAAACAGTGTTCATGAAGTTAAAATGTGCAAAGAAAACTCATCATTAATTCAAAGAGGACATTGAAGACTTGCAGAAGGCCAACTGAGGGTCCAGTATGAGACCAAGAGCCAAATGCTTTCATACTCAGTGGTCAAGCACCTCACCAGCAGCCCTCTCCAGAGTGCAATCCACTTCTGATTTAATAATTTCCATATTTGCATGTCCAATCACGTTCCTTGGAAATTTCCATCTGATTACATCATAGTCATCTTGTGATGAGAGTTTTCTCTGGCTCATCACTGATCAGATGTAGCTGTAATAAACTAAAGCTCTGAGTTTGCTCCAGTATATTTTGTCTCATCCTGGTTTTAAACAAATGTTGTTGGAATAATGGTTGTTACAGGAGAATTAACCCATTAAATTTTGCTGTGATCTGGTATTGAATGCATACTGTTTGGAATCGTGCTCTGGCCACATGCAGCACTACAACCAACACACCACAGAGCCTCCTTGGGTCCCTGGATGGCAACCACCCAGTCAGATAACCACTCCATCTCCCCTCTCAAACCATCTGTCTCAGGGGTCTCAAACTAATTCCAGAAAGGACCAAGAGGGTGCAGGTTTTTCATTAATTAACTGATTCCATCTGCTCAAAGTGATGTTAATCAGTGAAATCACCTGGTGGAGTGGGTGGTTGCAAAGAAAACCTACACCCTCTTTGCCCTTTGTTGGAATCAGTTTGAGACCTCTATCTGCTGCAGCCAGGTGAAACATGGGTATCTCCTTGTCTTTCTGCAGTCAGTGGGGTCTTCAACGCTGAGGCACCGAAGTGTTGGATCATGCATGGAGAAAGGCACCACATGTCCCATGCAAATGATACGTCTTTGAGATTCCCAAAGTAAGAGTCATTCCAGCTTTACTCAAAAATGCTCCAAAGTGACCGAGTACCAGTCATCACCTTCAGTCACTGGTTAATGTCCAGGTGTCACAGCCATACAGTAAAACAGGAAGGATGCACAGATTTGGGGAGGGGGCTTGCATTGCTCTGACAGGGGCACATTGATTTTGTCTTCTCCCAACCCGCAGGCAAAAACACATCATTTAGGTTATTAATAAAGAGATTAATGGGCTTGTTTTGTTTCCTGTGTATTTTGATGCACTGGTTAGGAACGTTCCTATTTCATTGTTTTCATTTAGTTTAAAGACAGTTTCATATTCTATTTGTCATGGTTAGGGGACCAAGATGTTAAGTTTTACCAATTGGGTATCAATGACTGGTAAGCTTGATGGAACAAGTGTATTGAGTTGGAAGGCTACTATGTTGAAAAATAAAACATTATAAATCCAAATATCTTGCTCTTTCTGTTTGAGGCTCAAACTTTTTGATATCCCCTCATATACAGTGAGGAAAATAAGTATTTGAACACCCTGCGAGAAATCATGGAGGGGTCTGAAATTTTCATCTTAGGTGCATGTCCACTGTGAGAGACATAATCTAAAAAACAAAAATCTGGAAATCACAATGTCTGATTTTTTTTTTTATATATAATTTATTTATGTTAATGCTGCAAATAAGTATTTGAACACCTGTGAAAATCAATGTTAATATTTGGTACAGTAGCCTTTGTTTGCAATTAGAGGTCAAACACTTCCTGTAGTTTTTCACCAGGTTTGCACACACTGCAGCAGGGATTTTGGTCCACTCCTCCATACAGATCTTCTCTAGATCTTTCAGGTTTGGGGTTTCAGCTCCCTCCAAAGATTTTCTATTGAGTTCAGGTCTGGAGATTGGCCAGGCCACTCCAGGACCTTGAAATGCTTCTTACAGAGCCCCTCCTTAGTTGCCCTGGCTGTGTGTTTGGGGTCATTGTCATGCTGGAAGACCCAGCCATGACCCATCTTCAATGCTCTTACTGAGGGAAGGAGGTTGTTTGCCAAAATCTCGCAATACATGACCCCATAAATCCTCCCTTCAATACGGTGCAGTTGTCCTGTCCCCTTTGCAGAAGACCACCCCCAGAGTAGGATGTTTCCACCCCCATGCTTCATGGTTGGGATGGTTTTCTTGGGGTTGTTCTCATCCTCTAAACATGGTAAGTGGAGTTGATTCCAAAAAGCTCTATTCTGATCTCATCTGACCACATGACCTTCTCCCATGCCTCCTCTGGATCATCCAGATGGTCACTGGTGAACTTAAAACGGGCCTGGACATGTGCTGGCTTGAGCAGTGGGACCTTGCTGCCCTGCAGGATTCTAAACCATGACAGCATCATGTTACTAATGTAATCTTTGTGACTGTGGTCCCAGGTCTCTTCAGGTCATTGACTAGGTCCTCCTGTGTAGTTCTGAGCTTTCTCAGAATCATCCTTACCCCACAAAGTGAGATTTTGCATGGAATCCCAGACCGAGGGAGATTGACAGTCATCTTGTGTTTCTTCCACTTTCTAATAAATAACAGTTGTGGTCTTCTACCAAGCTGCCTTGCCTGTTGTCCTGTAGTCCATCCCAGCCTTGTGCGGGTCTACAGTTTTGTCGTTGGTGTCCTTAGACAGCTCTGTGGTGGACAGGTTGGAGTGTGATTGAGTGTGTATGAGAACAGGTGTCTTTTAAACAGGTGCAATTAATACAGGTAAAGAGTGCAGAATAAGAGGGCTTCTTAAAGAAAAATTAACAGGTCTGTGAGCCAGAATTCTTGCTGGTTGGTAGGGGGTCAAATACTTATTTGCAGCAGTAACATACAAAGAAATTATTAAAAACTCATACATTGTGATTAATATATTAATTATATTATATTATATTAATTATATTAATATATTAATTAATATAATATATTTATATATTATGTCTCTCACAGTGGACATGCACCTAACATGAAAATTTCAGATGCCTCCATGATTTCTAAGTGGGAGAACTTGCAAAACTGCAGGGTGTTCAAATACTTATTTTCCTCACTGTATGTGTGCCATATACGAGGGCTGTCAATAAAGTAACGGTCCTTTTTATTTTTTTCAAAAACGATATGGATTTCATTCATATGTTTTTACGTCAGACATGCTTGAACCCTCGTGCGCATGCGTGAGTTTTTCCACGCCTGCTGGTGACGTCATTCGCCTGTGAGCACTCCTTGTGGGAGGAGTCGTCCAGCCCCTCGTCGGAATTCCTTTGTCTGAGAAGTTGCTGAGAGACTGGCGCTTTGTTTGATCAAAATTTTTTCTAAACCTGTGAGACACATCGAAGTGGACACGGTTCGAAAAATTAAGCTGGTTTTCAGTGAAAATTTTAACGGCTGATGAGAGATTTTGAGGTGATTCTGTCGCTTTAAGGACTTCCCACGGTGCGAGACGTCGCTCAGCGCTCTCAGCCGCCGTCGTCAGCCTGTTCAAGCTGAAAACCTCCACATTTCAGGCTCTATTGATCCAGGACGTCGTGAGAGAACAGAGAAGTTTCAGAAGAAGTCGGTTTCAGCATTTTATCCGGATATTCCACTGTTAAAGGAGATTTTTTAATGAAAGACGTGCGGACGGGTCCGCGCGTCGGGACGCAGCCGACGCGGTGCGGCGGCACAGGAAAAACACCTCCGTGTTGATAACCATTTGTAAAATCCAGGCGGCTTTTGATGGCTTTCAGTGGAGTGAGTATATGAGAAATTGTTTAACAGCAGGACATGTTCCAACTTGTCCTTAAGGCTTCCAGCAGAGGTGTTTTTCCTGTGGCGGAGCGTCGCGGCGGCTGCGAGCCGACGCGCGGACCCGTCCGCACGTCTTTCATTAAAAAAATCTCCTTTAACAGTGGAATATCCGGATAAAATGCTGAAACCGACTTCTTCTGAAACTTCTCTGTTCTCTCACGACGTCCTGGATCAATAGAGCCTGAAATGTGGAGGTTTTCAGCTTGAACAGGCTGATGACGCCGCCTGAGAGCGCTGAGCGACGTCTCGCACCGTGGGAAGTCCTTAAAGCGACAGAATCACCTCAAAATCTCTCATCAGCCGTTAAAATTTTCACTGAAAACCAGCTTAATTTTTCGAACCGTGTCCACTTCGATGTGTCTCACAGGTTTAGAAAAAATTTTGATCAAACAACGCGCCAGTCTCTCAGCAACTTCTCAGACAAAGGAATTCCGACGAGGGGCTGGATGACTCCTCCCACAAGGAGTGCTCACAGGCGAATGACGTCACCGACAGGCGTGGAAAAACTCACGCATGCGCACGAGGGTTCAAGCATGTCTGACGTAAAAACATATGAATGAAATTCATATAGTTTTTGAAAAAAATAAAAAGGACCGTAACTTTATTGACAGCCCTCGTATGGGCATGTAGTAAAGTGGGACTGTCTGCCAAGTTGCTGGCGCAGATGCAGTAGGAGTTACTCCCACTGCATCTGTGCCTGTCTCTGTATGTGTACCTGATGAGCAGGGTTGGGAGGGTTACTTTAAAAATGTATTCCGATACAGTTACTAGTTACTTGTTGAAAAATGTAATCAGTAACATAATCCAAGTACCATAATATTAAAGTTGATTTTTTTTTTTTTTTTTTTTTTTTTTTATGTTGAACTGTTCTGTGTGAGGCACCTTGAGATGGCTTTTGTTGTAATTTGGCACTTTATAAGCTGATTAAATTGAACATTTTATTGAGTCTTAAAGTAAATAAATAAGAAATTGGTTACTGGATCCTTAAACTCTGGACATAATAAACTCTAAATGGTGGATCCTTGATCTCTGGACATAAACAGAAATAAAATCTTTTCGTTTTTGTCAAAAGCATTTCCTTTCAGACATTATTGGCATGAATGTCTTTCCATACCTATGAGCTGAGCTCTTGCAGCTGCGCTGCAGCTCAGGTTCATAAAGAATGCAAGACGTCTCATTTTGGGAGGAAAAAACGTTTTAGTCGATTGTATTTTATTGTCTGTATTGCAACGTTTGTAAGAGATGTCACTTTATTTAAAGCGACGATTCATTTTGAAGTTATTAATTCCGAGCGGACTCTGTCTCAGAGAGACAGAGTCAGAGAGCCGCGCAGCGTTTGAAACTGTGACAAAACGGAGGCCGATTCTCGTTTCTCGACTGTAACAAGACCATAGTCCCAGTTAGTGACTTTAATCCACACAAAAGTGACTCATGATATTTTAATGGCTTTCAGAGGGGTGAAGAAGCGGACTTACCGCTTCTGAAGAGCAGCGAATCAAAGAGCCACGAGCCATTGAATCGAAGCATTGCTACGATTCACATTTCAAACTGGAGTCGCGCTGCAGAAACGGTTCATTAGACGCTGTATTGAAAATCGTAACGGTCCAAAATTATAGCATAATTGGCCGTAACACAAGTCTGCGCTAGCTAGAACCCTGGGTAATATAAAATGCATTAAAATTGTAATCCTGCGAAGTAATCCCCATTTTTACTAAATATACCTGTAATCTGAATACGTCTTTTTTTTCTGTAATTGTAGCGGAATACAGTTACCTTTTTTTTTTTTTTTGTATCCTAATTACGTAACGCCGTTACATGTATTCCGTTACTCCCCAAGCTGCCTGATGAGTATTAGCAGCCCAGTCTCACATTTTTTTTTTTTTTTCATGCTCCTGTGACAAAATGAGTCAAATTTTCGTGACAGGGTTTTTTTTCTTTTAACTCACTATTCCTAACCCTACTCCTACCCCGACCCTAACCATAATCTAATCTTACTCTTTTCACCCACCCTAACCATAACCACCCCCTGACCCCCCCCCCCCGCTTCACTTTTAATTTTGTGCAGCCATCACGGAATTAATTAGAATGAATTTGTGCTGCCGTGATGAAAATGAGGTGCTTTTCATCCCAATATCATGAACCAATAGATTAATGTATATTTTGTGTTGCTGAATCACGACTTGGCGTGAGACCAGGTTGAAATTCCATATGGCAGCATCTCTTTTAGCAGCTATGTCACAGGCATAGAGGAAAAAAATTAAAAGGTAACAAGTAATAAATATTACAAGTAAGTGTATAAATAAATATTAAGTGTAAATATAACCAGCAAGCCAACAACGCACCATGTCTTCAGATGGCTTGGCAGTCGCTGTGCTGCATCACCCAACATTTGCATAAAATGAACTCATCTATTTTGGCCTCATCTAGCTGACAGCATAGCAACCACTTGTCTCTTGTCACTATAAAACACCCACTCTGACTGAAAATGAATGGCATGTGGTGTCACTTTGCCTCCATCTCTTGTAGGTAATGAGAGCATGGGTGATGGGGTCCCAGCCATGCTTGACAGCATTGTAAACAATGTTGTTGGACAAACTACGGAGAGATGCATCTTCCAGCCAGTGCATTAATTGGTAAAACAAAGGTTTTAATATCTGTCAAAATAATGCTGATACCTAAATGTTCATGAAAGGCTGATATGAGCCAATATTATCAACCAACCAATGTATGACAAAGTAACTGACCTCAGGGGCAGATCTGTGGGCAGTGCCAGAGGGGCACTGGGGCACCCTAGCTGAAATCTAATTGGCTCCTAGAGTGCCCCTATGTTCTCAAAACATCAATAAACTCTTACATATGAATTTACTGTGATTCCCACTGTGGACCAGAATGTGGCATTAATGTGTGATCACACTTGATGCTAACTGCAATAAAACAAGATGAACCATAAATAAAAACAACAGAAGAAAAAGGCTAAACCAAAGCCCATACTTTGTTTTTGAATAAATCATGACCTCACTGCAGTTTAAGTAAAGGGCCCACAGCAGTCTGTGATGACATCACGTAAAGTGATCTAATCTATTAGATTGTGATACCCTCACAAAATGTAGTAGACTTTCATGATGGTATCACGACCTAATTTCATGATGATATAACAATCTAATATATCACGAACTGTTGTGAGATTAGGCTGTTATGTGGACCCCCTGTGGGGCATTAGGGTTAGAGTGACCTTATCACGGAAAAAATAACATTTCATGATGGTATCACAATCTAATACCGCAAGACTGGGCTGTTCATGCCCAGTAAGGCTGGTCTGGGCACTGGGCAACCAGAATCCAACATCTCATATTCCCCAAGGGACATTCTGTTATTTTAACCCTGCTGTACTGCATTCATTTTCATTGCTGCAGTATGCTGAAAAAGGACAGTGACGCCAAGTCGGCTAAAAGTCTTGTTCCAGTGCTCCTCAGCATACTCCTGCAGGTGTTCCACCTGCTGCTGTGCCTGATGTTTGGGAAAATGAGTGCGACGAGAGCCGCATGGAGCCACACATCTGGCTCTCTCCATCTCCTCTTCCTCTCTGCGCCACTCCATGGCACAGAGCCCAACTAGGCATGCAGTCACAAAGTTCTTCTGCTGTGGATTTAAAGGAGCAAACTGGAGTAATCTGAATTGTTTATCAGTTTAAGGATGAATATGGGTGTGTGTGGAGACAATTCGACAGAACTTAACGATGCGCTGTTACAAGCAATAGCGCCAACAGCACGGAACATTATTCTTGACTGTGCGTAATGGTTCCTGATAATGCTCCACCAACACGTTCCATTAATCATAACGTGCGGTAGCAGGTTGCAGCAGTTCCTGAGGACACCTGATGCCTCTGCCTCAAATCATTACATACGTGATCAGCAGCCAAGAATGTATACTTTGTGGCATTCGTGACTTGCTGTCGTTATGTGTAAATGCAGCATCAGAGAAGCTCTCATGGGCCCTGCAATCTTTGCGTCACGTGACCGAGATACATGCCAGTAAGTGGTGTGCTGTTCACTATGTGGTTTTGCACACAAACTGGGATGGCGCTTACGAGGTTCTGCATACAAACCGCATCTTGACTTGCATTTACCGTAGGATTTATGGGGTGTTGCAGCAGCATTGATTTTGTTATCGGATACGAGCCTCGGTAAGCTTTCACTTACAATGGTTATCTCATTTTCTGTGGGCCTGGCGTTTATGGGGTTTTGTACCTGAACTCTTCAAATATAGTCTAATGTCTCCCTCACTAAGACACCACTCACCATAGTTGGAGCAGAAACTGAGAAAAGTGACAAGACACAAAGCGTGCCAAAGCACTGACCTTCATAATACACTCATGGACAGGGCCAAACTAGGACCCTGTTTTAGGTTCACAAGTTTTGTGCCAGTAGGCCATACTTTTCAGAACTTATGACAAATAGAGTAGGATCTTACTGTCTTTAAATAGTTTGACAGTTGTATGCATTTCTGTAAGCTTAAAATCAGAAAAACCTCTGATAGTGTAAGCTAGGATAATGTAAGAAAGAATTCCATTCACATACAACAAATATTTGAGTGTACTGTTTTGGAAAACCAATAAAACTAGTGTGTTGCTTGTGGGGATCGATGGACTCTAGTTTGGGTAGTGTTTATTAAACAGGTAGCTGACATTTTTCAAGGGTGGTAATAAATTAAGCAAGAGCTGCAATGGTGTGTGAGTCCAGAATGTATGTAGAACCTTAGATCTCAATAATTTTTAAAAGAAGAACTCAGCCCTTTTATTTCCTATTATGTAATTTTAATGTTAACTTACTGTCTTAAAGTATTCAAAAATTGTTCAGGTTGTTGTTATCATATATCATTTTTATTTTATTATTATTTCTGTTTTGTCATTTGATTTTTAAATCGACCACAATGGAAATAAGTGTTTTCACTTTCTTGTGTCATCCAAGTATTTTTACCATATTTAGAATTGTATTGAACTTACTAAACAAAATCACACACTTGTGCTTCTAATATAATGACGATTTACTGCCCCCTGCTGTTAAGCCGTGTGATTCAAAAATGTAACTAGTAACCTTAGCTAATATATCCGTAGTTACCAAATGGCAAATGTCAGCTGTGGTCTTTGTTCCTGATAAAAGTTGCTTGCACGCACAGCTGTTTATCTTTACCAGATGCAGGTGCTTCTACTTTTAGACACAAACAGGGTGGAGAACAACACAATACACATTTTACTCATGGTGTCAGCGACAAGAGACTGAACTCACTCATGGTAATGGCGACATAACTTAACTAAATCAATTGAACTACAAAATAAAAAAATAAAAAAATCACTAACACTGTTAAACTAACATGAACCACAATAACATTTAAAACCCCAAACTCCTAAGGTGTATTGCAGCACAACATCCATTATTTATTGGTTAGATAAAATTGCTCATTTCTCCAAAAATATTAGTCCTATCAAATTTCCGTTTTTGCAGTGTTCATCCTTGACCCAAAATACATAAGCATACCAAATGGAAAAGGTCAGGTCGCCCTGGTTTTTGCATGATTGAAGCCATATACATACACACACACACACATGCCAGAGGCCACTTGGCTATTATAATATAGATCAGCAAACTAACATACACACTGGTCATGTTAGTCGGCTATTAAGTGTTCTGTGTGTTACGGCTTGACCAGGATGGTGATGGAACTGGGGCCAGAAGACAAGGGTGTGATGAGGAAGATGATCAGAGGCAGCTGCTCGCTTGTGGAACTGTTGAACACTTTTCACTGTGGAGGAGAAACACGGACAGGTGAGTTGGCGTGCCGGAGCACACAACAGAACGAGCGTCAGGGCACTCACAATCAAGCACTGAATTTAAGCGTAGAAATGCTGGCAGGTGCTGCAGACAAAAAGGTTCTAAGCAAAGCTCAAAGACTGTGTGGGAACGCACAAAAACTCTGAATAGAGAGACCAGGTATGAAAACAGTTTCTGGAGAGGATGGACATTGTCAGGACTGGTGGTGGCTTGACACAAGAAACGGGAGGAGACCAATGCAAACCCACAGGCATGGTTGGCTGAGATTGATAAAAAGCTTTATCTGAAGACCAGACATAGGGTTCGCAACACAGGTAGTCAACCTTACTGGCAGAGGTATCAGACATACTGCAGACTGGGTCAAGGTCCAGAAACAAGCAAAGTTCATACAAACAGCATCAAGGAGTACTACAGGCAAAACAGAGGCAGAGTCAAAAAACAGGGTAAGGGCGAGGCGGTGCTCGGAGTTCACAAGCAAGGTCAAAAACACTCAAGAGCAAATAGGATAAGAACAAGATGCAAGAAAGTGAACAGAGTCAACAATTGGGCAGTGACCTGTGGAACTGTGAGGGTTTTAATAAGGAGCAAACTAATCAGGGTAATGTGGAGCAGGTGTGTGGAAGGTCCTGGAAAGAGGTGTGGTTTAGTGAACAAAGAGGAGGGAAGAAAGGCAAGAGAGTGCAGGAGGGCAAAACAAAGCGGTGCAAAGCAAGATCCGTAGGTGACAGAAAAACTAATTGAATAATGTGATGTGTTCTAGACAAACAATTTCAATTTATTTTCATTTATATAGTGCCAAATCACAACAGAGTTGCCTCAAAGCGCTTCACACAGGTAAGGTCTAACCTTACCAACCCCCAGAGCAACAGTGGTAAGGAAAAACTCCCTCTTAGGAAGAAACCTCAAGCAGACCAGACTAAAAGGGGTGACCCTCTACTTGGGCCATGCTACAAACATAAATTACAGAACAATTCGCAGAACAATTCACGGACAAATATGCAAGAAATGCTATTGGCGCACAGGACAGGAGGATCGCCAACACAGCCCGCAGCCCGCTCCAATTGCTAATAAATTAAGAGTAAAAAGCGTAAAACAAAACTGTACCAGTATGCTAGCCATATGACAGGGAAAATAAGTGCGTCTTAAGTCTGGACTTGAAAATCTCCACATAATCTGACTGTTTTATTGACGCAGGGAGATCATTCCACAGAACAGGGGCAGGATAAGAGAAAGCTCTGACCCGCAGACTTCTTATTCACCTTAGGGACACAAAGTAGTCCTGCACCCTGAGAACGTAAACCCCGGGCCGGTACGTAACGTTTAATTAGGTCAGCTAGGTAGGGAGGTGCCAGTCCATGAATAATTTTATAGGTTAGTAGCAGAACCTTAAAATCTGATCTCACTGGGACAGGAAGCCAGTGAAGGGATGCCAAAATGGGTGTAATGTGGTTGTACTTCTGCTTCGTGTCAAAAGTCTGGCTGCAGCATTTTGAATCAATTGGAGACCCCTAATGCTAGACTGTGGTAAACCAGAAAATAGAACATTGCAGTAGTCCAATCTAGAAGAGATAAATGCATGATCAGGGTCTCAGCATCAGCCATAGACAGTATGGGACGAATCTTTGCTATATTTCGCAGGTGGAAGAAAGCAGTCCTAGTAATATTTCTAATGTGGAGGCCAAAGGACAATGAAGGATCAAAAATTACCCCAAGGTTCCTCACTTTGTCAGTGTGATGTATGACACACGAGCCGAGGCTGAGCGTTAACTGGTCAAATTGATGTTGACGTTTCACTGGACCAAGAACCATCATTTCAGTCTTATCAGAGTTTAAAAGTAGGAAGTTTCTAGACATCTTCTCACTGCTGCCAGGCAATCTAAGGATTTTATGTGAACGAGATTACCAGAAGTTATCGGCATGTATAACTGAGTATTATCTGCATAGCAGTGATAGGTAATCCCAAAACACCGCAATATGTGCCCAAGGGGTGCTATATAAAGGGAGAAAAGCAGGAGGCCTAAGACAGACCCCTGTGGAACCCCAAATTTCATGTCACTAAGGTTAGAGGTAGTGTTACTGTACAAAACACAGTGAGAACGACTGGTCAAGTATGACATCAGCCATGCAAGGGCACTCCCCAGTAATCCCAAAATTACTTTCCAGCCTATCAAGTAGAATATGATGACCCACTGTATCAAATGCAGCAGTGAGATCTAACAGCACCAGAACCGTAGTGGTGTCCGAATCCATTGTAAGCAGATCATCATTCACCACTTTAGTGAGAGCTGTCTCAGTGGAATGATATTTTCTAAAAGCAGACTGCAGTGGCTCAAAGAGATTATTCTCAGTAAGATAGTCTACAAGCTGCCATGACACCACTTTTTCCAGAATTTTAGAGAAAAATGATAGATTTGATATCGGCCGATAGTTTTTCAATACACTAGGGTTAAGATTAGGTTTCTTAAGTAATGGTTTAATCACTGCAGATTTGAAACATTTAGGAACAGATTCAGAAGTTAAAGAAAGATTAATCATTTCCAGCACAGTCAGCCCAAGAGTGGGCCACAGGTCCTTAAACAGTTTTGTTGGTACAGAATCAAATAAACAGGTTGTGCTTTTTGTTGACATTATGAGTTTTGTCAGCATGCCTAGTGAGATACTATCAAATTCTGTAAATCTAGGTAATACCTCAGTAATGGCACTCACCTCAATAGCAGGGTGTAGTGGCTGGGTGAAGGCATGCCGGGATATTTAACCTGATGTCTTCTATTTTCTTCCCAAAGTAATCCAGGAAATCTTGTGCTGTAAAAGGAGAGCGAACTACAGGTTGTTCTCCATGCATAAGTGTTGCCACCGTGTCGAACAAGAACTTTGAGTTATGCTTGTTTTTGTTGATCAAATCAGTAGTAGTAGTAGTAGTAAGTTCGCTTTGTAGCCAATAATGCATGCTTATAGTGAAAGATAGCATCACGCCATGCAAGGTGAAATACTTCTAATTTTGATTGACGCCATTTCCGTTCTAGACCTCTTGCTTTATGCTTGAGGTCACGGAGATAATCATTGAACCAAGGTGACTGTGATTTGGGGGAGCGCGGTTTTAACACAGGTGGTGCAATCATGTCGAGTGTAGTTTTGAGCACTGAGTTTAAATTATCCACAAGTCTGTCTACTGACTGGGTATTTGTCAAATGTGAAGCTAAGACATCAGGCAGTCTAGCTTCGAGTTCAGTCTTAGTTGAGGAGTTGATGCATCGCTGTAATGATATGTAAGGTTGTTGTTGTTCCACTAAACACGGCAGCGAAACTGTAAACTTAAGTGAGTGATCAGACACCACTAATGTAAGAGGCATGACGTCAATATTCGTGACAGCAATACCATGTGCGAGAACCAGATCCAGGGTATTTCCACTGTGTGTTGAACCCCGAATGCATTACCGAAATCCTAATGCATCCACAATTTCCATAAATGATTTGCAGAGGGGATCAGAAGGCTTATTTATATGAATGTTAGTCACCAATGATCAGAATGTTATCTGCACTAGTTGACAAATTAGAGATGAACGCACCAAATTAATCTAAGAATTCAGAATATGGGCCAGGAGGTCTATATACAGTGACAAAGTAATACGACTGATTTTTATTCTTCTGACCTTGACAATGTGTAATATCCTGAGCACAGCGGAGAATCAGATGCTAATAAGCTAAACCTAGATTTATAAATAAGAGCAACACCCCCGCCTTGCTTCGCATCACGAGGGACGTGACTAAATGTATATGCTGGTGGGCAGGCCTCATTTAAGGGGAGGACAGCTGTAGGTTTAAGCCAGGTTTCACATAGCCCAATCATATCTAAGTGACGATCAATAACACTATGTAACAAATTTTTATTTTTGTTTTGTTCCTGGGTGCACAGTGTGTTTTCTTAACCTGTTATGCCTTAAATAAATAGAAAATAGCTGTTATTCCACAGAAACTTTGCTTCTGTGATCAGGACAATGATATTTTGAAATTTGTCTGTTTTCAAGAATATTCTCGATTCGCCTTCACTACTACTGAGTAGTCTTCTAGAATATTCTTTAACTGCTAGAACTGTCCAGAATTTTCTAGAAGTTTCCAGAATTATCTAGAAATTTCAAGAAACTTTTAGAACTTTCTAGAACGTGTTAAAAAAAAAATCAGTTTGTGCTGAATGTAGTCATTTTTCCATAGACTTTAGACATAAGCAGTTGAAATATAACACTTAGAAGCCAAGAACAAAAATTGTTACATAGTGTAATTAGATCATTGATCAACAATGATTTTGAGGACAGTGATCTTATGTTAATGAGACCCAGTCTAAGGACCTCAGTGGGGTTGACAGTTGAACTGTTTGGGTTTAGGGGTAGTAGGTTTGAGACATTCCACGCGCGTTGTAGGTAGCAGACATGAAATCTTTGCTATTGCTGGAACAACCACTGGGCCATCCTCAATTTCAACATCATCCAATATAGTAATGGGTATCAAGTTTGGAAGCATATCCCTCTGATTTTTATGGACACGACTACGGAAGCAGGCCATAGTCTCAACTTGTTGAAATTCCCTCCCTGGCAAATAAACTGCACTATCACCTAGCGGATTTTCTGCACTAAATTCCCTGCTAAGGGTTAGGGTTAGGGTTGCTCACACAATAATGTGTGAGCAAAACAAAAAGGGGCAGAACTAAGAAATACTGTGACAAGTCTGAAGAAAGAAAAACAAGGAACTTCATATTAAACCAAACTAGGATGAAACAGATACTGGCTGAGACAAAAGACAATACAATAACTGACGAAGGCAAAACAAACTATTGGTTAAACTACAAATAAAGAAAACCCAGTGAATACAGAATAATGCAATAAATAAAACAAGATAACTGAAACAGAAAATGTCATGAATAACAAATGAAACATAATGTTATGTGTCGGACGCAGCCCGGAGAACCGACCAGCGTTTGAAGGACCCAGTATAAAATAAGCAGAGCACGGTACAAAGGATAACAGAGTTTAATAAACATAACAGTGATGTGATAAATATACAAAAGAGTGCGCGGTCTGGCGTGGTGGATTACGGTGCACTCCCAGCAGCACTAACGGTCCGGAGCCAGAACCAGTTCGGACCCAAGGACCCCGCCGACACCCCCCAGGTGGCCGCGACAAACCGAGTCTGTGAAAGAAGAAACCATCATGTGAGTCCACACTCCACACACAGAGACCGCTCAAAGGTGTACAAACAGCAAACACTTCCTGGCTTAATTACGCATCAGCTTCCCACCCTGCAGGCATGGAACACCCTGTTCACAAACTCACTGCAGTGGAAGCTGATTAAAACGACTAACATAACAGCTCAATATAATAAGGTGTGAGGGACACCACATTTACTGACTGTACACATGTTAGTCACAAAACCTGACGTACCTCAGGAAGTGTGCTGACGAGCGTGAGACCTCACCCTCTCCTCTTTCACAGACCATGCATCAAACCTGGACATTCTCTGCATCCACTGATGATGAGATGGCTCTCGAGACAACGATCTCACCCGTCTGGTCACAAGGTCGAGTCTCTGGCAAATACACACTGTGTACTCCAGACTTAAATGCCACCATGTTCCAATCCGTGTAGATGCACCACAGCTGTGAGTCCTGACGAGCCGCAGGTGATCAGGGTGAGGTCCTGATAACTCAGCCACACAGCCACTCAGTCCCAAATGTGCACCACCTGGAAGGAAAACCAAAAGACAGAAACAGAAGACCAACAAAAGCCAGCCAGGCACGCCAGCCACAACAGCACCCCACCCTCACGGGAAGCCTCCCAGTGACCACACAAACCTGGCCCAGGAGAAACACCCCCCTCCAGGGACCATGGCTGGAAACCGTATCTGCATACATCTTCCAACAGAATCTTCATTTAACAGAACGGTTGATGTCTTCTCCTCTGGCTGCATCTTTGCCTTTTGTTTCTGTCTGTCAATTAGCACAGGTGTGGCCAGGAGTTCTTAAACCTGTGCGGTCAGCCTTTGTCAAACCATGTTCACAGTCTGATTAGTCATAAAACAAAAAAGACAAACACAAACAACCAAACCACCCCACCCCCCTCCCCAGAGGACCGTCCCATCAAACCCCGGGAAGAGGAGAAAAGAAAAAACAACCCAAACTTAAGCTTGCAAATAAAAACACTAACACCACCCCCCCCCCCTCCCCAGAGGACCGTTCCATCAAACCCCGGGAAGGGGAGAAAAGAAAAACAACCCAAACTTAAGCTTGCAAATAAAAATGCTAACACCCCCCCCCCCCCGACGACATGTAGGGACCAACACCCCCCAGAGGACATCCCGCCAGCTCCAGGAGTAATAACCACAGCCGAGGTCCCTCTGGGATCCAAGGTCACCCACGGGGACTCCCAGCGCCTCCCAGAGGACCGTTCCATCAACCCCAGGAGACGCCTCCCCTCATGACCAACGGACCCAGCCCCGGCCGTCTATGGCTAGATGGACCCACAGCCCTTTACCCCCCAGAGGACACCACAGTCACACCCTGAGGGCGGAAGCTGGGGGGAAAAACAAAAGAAAAGAAAAAAAAACATACAAACAAAACAACCCCAACCCCACCCCCTTGGCGCAGTGGAAACTGGAAGCACGTCCAGCGTCACCAACCGTGACTATACCCCAGAAGCCAACCGGGAGGAGTGGAACAGCGGTTATGGCAGACGGCACAAAACGGCGCCACTCCTCCGACTTCCAAACCAGCCACCAGCTGCGGGTATATCCCACTGCCCCAAACCTCAGCCACGCCGATGGCAGACGGCTCAAAGGCGCGCTGAAGCCGGAGGTGGAACAGGGAATCAACAAACAAAAAAAAAACCAACACCCCGAACCCCCCCCCCCCCTCCCAGGTGCAGCAGTTAACTGGGAAACGCCCAGCATAACCAAACTGCACCACTCCAGCAACGCCGACACATACGGCTCACCCGGCTGGAGTCAGAGGAGAAGAGAGGGCATAACAAAAAACAAAAAAAAAGAAAAAAAGAAAAAACAACCCAATTACCCCCCCATCACCCCCCAGGGGACCGTCCCATCAAACCCTGGGAGGTGAAACTAAAAGAAATAAAAAGAAAGAATAACAGACTAACATAAAGTTGCTTGGGTCCTTTTTAAGCTCTAAACAGACTGCAGGGTCACGACCCCAGAAGACTAAATAGTGTAAAAAAAAAATCCCACACAAAAACCAACTCAAACGCCCACAAAAAATGAACCACCACTAAACTAATAAGTGACGTATACCGTTAAGCTCAAACAAATGGAACACACCTGTTCCAACTTAAGAGCTTAACGGTAATGTGACTCAGTTACCAACAGAGGGAGCCAAAGTGCTAAAAATGAAAAACCCCCTTTGGCAACAGAGAACCCAACTCATGCTGCTTTTCTATGCGCAGCAACGTGTAAACACACAACCAAAATGTGTTTCAACTAAATAACACCGGAGCTGACACAACAGACGCAGTAGTTATCTTCACCCGGGGAAACGGGGCTACAACTGTAACACAGGAAGCTCAGCGACCCGTTCCACAGAGCTCCGCCGTGCGCGTTCACCCATTACAGACACACTCTTGCAGCTCCCGTTTAAACCTCTTATCCGGTCGAAGTATGACGCGAAGCCGTCGCCAGTCACACTCCACCACGACCCACGGATAAGGCAACAAACACAGGAACACAGCTGCAAAAGCGCTCAAATCAGTATTCAGTAATGGGTTCTCAAACACGCACCATCCGGGCGGAGAGCACCCGCAACTGATCCGGATAACTTCTGAACGTCTGCTGCCGCCTTCCCGGCGCGTTACCGTCTCTGCTACCGCTGGGTCCGTGATGTTTGGCCAGAGACTACTGTTATGTGTCGGACGCAGCCCGGAGAACCGACCAGCGTTTGAAGGACCCAGTATAAAATAAGCAGAGCACGGTACAAAGGATAACAGAGTTTAATAAACATAACAGTGATGTGATAAATATACAAAAGAGTGCACGGTCTGGCGTGGTGGATTACGGTGCGCTCCCAGCAGCACTAACGGTCCGGAGCCAGAACCAGTTCGGACCCAAGGACCCCGCCGACACCCCCAGGTGGCCGCGACAAACCGAGTCTGTGAAAGAAGAAACCATCATGTGAGTCCACACTCCACACACAGAGAGACCGCTCAAAGGTGTACAAACAGCAAACACTTCCTGGCTTAATTACTAATCAGCTTCCCACCCTGCAGGCATGGAACACCCTGTTCACAAACTCACTGCAGTGGAAGCTGATTAAAACAACTAACATAACAGCTCAATATAATAAAGTGTGAGGGACACCACATTTACTGACTGTACAAATGTTAGTCACAAAACCTGACGTACCTCAGGAAGTGTGCTGACGAGCGTGAGACCTCACCCTCTCCTCTTTCACAGACCATGCATCAAACCTGGACGTTCTCTGCATCCACTGATGATGAGATGGCTCTCGAGACGACGATCTCACCCGTCTGGTCACAAGGTCGAGTCTCTGGCAAATACACACTGTGTACTCCAGACTTAAATGCCACCATGTTCCAATCCGTGTAGATGCACCACAGCTGTGAGTCCTGACGAGCCGCAGGTGATCAGGGTGAGGTCCTGATAACTCAGCCACACAGCCACTCAGTCCCAAATGCGCACCACCTGGAAGGAAAACCAAAAGACAGAAACAGAAGACCAACAAAAGCCAGCCAGGCACGCCAGCCACAACACATAATCTGAAGAGCCACACTGAAGATAAATAATAACAAAAACCTGTGACTAAACATTATACAACAAATGTGATAAACAGAACTGAACTGACTAAAGTAACTTAAAAGACCCAGAGTGAACAAATCCAAACTACACAATAAATGATAAGCAAAGAATGAACCAGTGATGAAAGTGTACTACAAGGAAAACCACCGAATAGCTGAACGACTCAAACTAAATGATGAGGTGCTGAATGAAACCAGTGACTAAATAGTAAACAAACCAAAAACAATCAACAGAACCAAACTGAGACTAGCATGAGCAAGTATGAACATATGAAAAGCAAAATCAGAGGAGATTATGCAAAGACTAGGACCTAAACCATGAACCGGGGCCGAGCATGACAGACATGTTGAACCGTGGTTTAAATGCAGATGTGATGATGAGTCACAGGTGTGTCGATCAGCTCTGTGGCGTGCCACCTGGAAATACAGAAAAAAGGAGGCAGAACCAGGCAGGGACCAAGGCAGCCCTCAACACTGTGGCTTTCATTAAAGGTTGCTATTTTTTGTGGCTCTGTCACAGTCCCCTCAGCTAGAAATGGTAACAACCTATGGCAGAGAAAGTAACCTGCAATGATTGACATTTCATCTCACGGGAGTCGGAGACTCTCATCCGCTTCATGCTACAGAATCCGGGGATAAGGACTCGTACCAATGGGCTTTAGGGTCTGTATAGGATTTGTACTTCTCTACTTCCTTCAAGTCCCTTTTTGATGTTTTATTACAGCCTTCCTTCCCCATCCCCCCTTTGTCTTTTTTTCTCCACTTGTCCATATTGGTCATGCAGGCTTTAGGCTACTGCTATAATTTTTTATGGTAGTAGCTGCATCAGCAGATGGGCTGGCGACCTCCCATCCCTGGGCTCACAGCACTAAAAGGGAAAAAAAAAAAAAACTGAAGTAGCCCATTTGATTTTATTGGGTGATAACCTTGAGCAGGCCGCGTCTGTCCTAATTTGATAGATCATAATGTATTGTCAATCATCCCTCTCCAACAATGATTCTGTTTTCTTCACTCCAAGTGGATTAGAATACTTTTTTTTACATTTTTACTGTAAAGGGATATAAAAATATAGGGACTATATAATCTAATAAAAGAAAACAGAGTGAAAACACTTGTGCGCCTTAAGATTTTAAACATTTTGATTTTTCAAATTTTTGTAAACTTTGAAAAAAATGCACTTCATAATATTACAACTCGTAAAATTATGCCCTTTAATTGCCCTAAAACTTGGATGGATGGATGGATGCACATTTCTAAGACACCAAATGTGTCTTTGACTTCATTTACATCAGTCATTAAGAAATACAAACAGTATGGTACTGTATATTTAATCTGTCAAAAATGGAGTGGCAATGGGCCTCATGTATCAACGTTGCGTACGGCGATATTTGAGTGTATATGGGGTGTACACCAAAACGGCTGCGCTACTTGGCATTTATCAATGTGGTCGTTGGTGTACGCTGAAAATATACACCGGGTCGAGAGGTGGCGTAAATTATACACCAAAATGAACCAGCGCTGGAATCCACATAAAAATGAAGATGATCAACATGATAAACAGTGCCATTATACAAATCAATGCATATGTTACATAAATAACACTTTCCTGATTATACTACATAATAATCAATACAAATCCCGTTATTGTTATTGTTATCCCATCATTGTTATGGAGCACGATCCGTGGTCACAGCGCTGACTGCAAAGACAGCGCTGCACGCCTTTTTCTCCAGACTTTGTGCCTGGAGCCAGAGCAGCGCTGAGCTTAACTTTATGTGGTGTGATCGTTTTAGACTATGAAATTGATAACTGTAGTTTCGTCATTCCCTTAATTCGCCCGTGCTGCAACCAGGTTTTGTCGTCTCCATTTGGTTGTCACAATAAAATAAATACAGAAATACATTTAAAAAATAAAGAAATCTGACAGATTAGGTGTGTCTTATTGATTGAGCGAGCAAATATCCACATGTCAAGAATTATTGACATGTGAAAAGAGAATACAGTGGTCCCTCGCTATAACACCGTTCACCTGTCATGGCCTCGGAGTCTTGCGGAGTTTTTAGTCCAATTTTGCATGCCTTTTTTTTACAGTGTTCTGTGTTCTGCGTATCTGTTTATAAGAATTTTGTTGCCCAGAAGAAAAAAGAGCGCTAACAACTACTCATAACTGTCACACGGAAACAAACACCTGCTGCAGCCAGGTGTGAGTGGGAAAAGGCGCGGCGTCAGGACGCAGAGGCCCGATCTGTGAAATACTGGTCAGTCACTATTAATAATTTCTTATGTGTCCGACCTCGTTCGTTGATCGTTAAAATTAATTTGTTAGTTCTAAAAGCCATCATAATTATTTATAGGAAAACGTTCTATTTTTATTTCTCAAACAAATGTTTGGGCCTGAAAACAGTTTGGTCTTATTTTCCTACAAAGGTTTGAACTTTGAGTGTTTACACATGAGAGAAAAGTGAGAAAATGTTCATGCCTGATTGAGAAAGTATATAAACTGTGTAGTGAGGGGTTTTACAGCTTTTTGTAAAAAATAACGCTGACTACGTCGTGGTTTAGCGTATTACGGGCTATTTTTTAGAACGTAACTCCAGCGATTAATGAGGGACCACTGTAACACTTTACTGATTATATACTACAAAACAACTGATATGACAGCCGCTTTTGACGCTCTATTGACACGCGTCGTTATTGGTGGAGTTCTTTTTCATTGCCGTCTTTCCGGCTTCTATGTCGTAAAATGAGGGTGTGTCTGAAGCGGAGTCTGAATATTTATGGGCATGTTTATTATAATTACGATCATTTCCACCCGCCGCATTTATCAAGATCACGTCAGGCGTACGCCAGAAATGGGCAGGTGCGCACTGCTTGATACATGTCACGGCGACTTTGGTGTATTTCAAGTTTACGCCGGAAATTTACGCCACAAGTGCGCAACATCGATACATGAGGCCCAATGTGAGGAGAAAGAGTCCCATGACATAGGAGATACAGGCTTCACTGGTGACGGGTGAAACTGTAGTTTGTTTGTTTTTTAGAACCCTGCCCCCCCCCCCCCAAAAAAAAATTATCATGATTGTCACAAAACAGAAAAATTTCTTCATATTTGCAAAGCCTCTATGAATAAAAACAAATCCAACAGTGTTAATTGTACGACCTTCTTGGTGATCTGAAACATTGTTTCAAAGTGGGACTTAAAAATATAATAATAATAATGATACACTGAACAAAAATATAAACACACTTGTTTTTGCTCCCATTTTTCATGAGCTGAACTCAAACATCTAAAACATTTTCTATATACACAAAAGACTTATTTCTCTCAAATATTGTTCACAAATCTGTGTAAATCTGTTAGTGAGCACTTCTTTGCTAAAATAATCCATCCCACCTAACAGGTGTGGCATATCAAGATGTTGATTAGACAGAATTATTGCACAGGTGTGCCTTAGGCTGGCCACAATAAAAGGCCACTCTGAAATGTTCAGTTTTATCACATAGCACAATGCCACAGATGATTGAGAGAGCGTGCTATTGGCATGCTGATTACAGGAATGTCCATCTGAGGTGCTGCCTGTGAATTGAATGCTCATTTCTCTACCATAAGATGTCTCCAAAGGTGTTTCAGAGAATTTGGCAGTACATCCAACAAGCCTTGCAACTGCAGACCATGTATAACCACACCAGCCCAGGACCTCCACATCCAGCATGTTAACTTCTAAGATCATCTGAGACCAGCCACACGGACAGCTACTGCAACAATCAGTTTGCAAAACCAAAGAATTTCTGCACAAACTGTCAGAAACCATGTCAGAGAAGCTTATCAGCATGCTTGTCATCCTCATCGGGGTCTTGACCTGAATGCAAATGCACACATTCAATGGCGTCTAGCTTCTGAGCAACTCTATGCGAAGGAGATGTGTTGCACTGCATGAGGCAAATGGTGGTCACACCAGATATTGACTGGTTTATTTGAACCAATAATTTGCATTTTTTTTTCTTTTTTTACTGAAATTGGAGCAAATTTAACTTTTGACCCCTGTACAAACTGAAACTAACCTTTGTCACAATTTTTGCTGTTTTTACTCCATAACTCCAGAATATTCAGTCATAGTTAGTCCAAACTATACCTTGTTGGAATCATTATGATCAGACAAATAATGCAGTATATTTATCAGTATGATTGGATTTTTAAATTTTGACCTCTGTGTAATTCTTCATTGATCCCTACCTGGCTCTAACTACCACCCTGGGATGTCTATCATACATTTTTGTGTAGGCCATGGTATGCTGAGGGTGGAATCTAAGTGTTGTTTCATCCCTTTAAGTGGTACCAAAAACCTGCTTGGCCCGCGGACTATAAGATGTTAACTGTCTGACAAATTGCAATTCCTGCTGAATTGACTGTGAAAGTTGTCATTTTCATTGAAAAAGAAACTACTTACAATGGACTACCAATGACTTGAGGCAGACAGCATAATTTCACACAATTATCTTTTGTGGAGGCAGAGTAACAGAAGAGGAGCGGAACATGACAGCAACTATGGAATGAGAAAATCGAATGGAGAGAGTGAGCAATAACAAAACTCAAACCTCAGAACAAATTACCACAACTGAAAGGGAGATGGAAGGTCAAGACTTTTAGGGAATGAAAAAGAAAAGCTATTGTTTCATTGATTTTAAAAAGTAGCAATAGTTTATTTTACGGTCAGAAAGTGTCCTATTCATATTTACTGTATATTTTTTTATATCTGTATAAAAATCACTTGTATTAAAGATGCATTTTCACAGAGGTGGCCACACTTGACCAAATATTTAGCTTTGATATCAACTAATTGGAAGCCGGTCTGCTCCGCATATGCCTGATCTTGTCAGATCTCATCAAGCAGTGCGGCATCTGGTTAGTACTTGGAGACTTCTTCAGAACACCGGCGGCTGTGTGTGTGTTTCTCCAGGTAAGACTGGAGTTGCATTAGGGAGGGCATCCGGTGTGAAACTTGTGCCAAATGCCAGTGTGGATCTGGCTCTATCTGCTGTGGTGACCCCAACTTAGAATGGGAGCAGCTGAAATGACAAAACACACACACCTCAAAAGTTAACTGTGATAGTTCTCTTGAACTGCTAAAATATTGAGCTGAAGCTACCAATTACTACTAACCAATAACTTTTACAATATGAATTTAGACTTAACTTGATTTTTGGCATTCAAATTGTGACAAACAGACCTAAAGAGTTGAAATTCTAATATGTTGCAGAGTAAGCTTGAAGATTCCCAAAGCGGTTTAGCTTGCCAAGATCAAATGGTGATCAGGATATACATAAATGATTCAATGAACAAATGACATTAAGCAGTAGTTTACATTCATCAGTTCATTCACACTACAGAACGTATTAAATAAAATAATAAGAAATAATAAAAACAGGACATATAGTACATGGAAAATAATTCTCCCCATGGTGACATGGTGGATTAGTGGTTAGAACTGCTGTCTCACAGTAAGAAGGTTCTGGGATTGCTTTGGGACTTTTTGTGAGGAGTATACATATTCTCCACCCCACAATCAAAGAATGTGCTTTAAAAAAACAGTGTCTATAGGGACGGTACCGGCCCAATAGGAACGGTAATTATTGATACAGTACCGTATCAATACCACTTCCGCGAAAGGCTACGGGAATATTTGTGCATGCACAGTGATGTTACTGCCTTGTTTAGAAGTGAAGGCAAAGTTTGGCACATTAAGTGAATTGGAAGCTGCGATCGGGGCATATCAGGAGAAAAATCATGTGCAACTATACAAGCTTAACACTAAAAGCATAGAGGTGTATGCATAGAGAGTGCCAGGGCGAAACCTACTGGAAACAGCCAAGATGGAGCTCAAATACACAGAAATGGACCTTATTAGTACTTAATAAATTTGTTTTGTAAACTCCCTTTATTCTGGCCCACTGAAAACTGTTTTCGCTCCGAGTTGCCCACTTTAAGTTGCTTCTTAGCTTAGCTCACAGCTAGTTAGCCTGCCTTCTGCCGATGTCGCGCTGCACTTCCCCCCACTCTTTCTCTCCCTCCAGCCGGCGAGCTGCAGCCGTAGTCCGCTACTTAAAGATACAGCATATTTTCCCGTACCTTCAGAGTGTGAATAAAAGGTACAGCAAGAGGATTTCTGTGTCAATATGGGTAGTAAAGTGTTCTCCCGTCCCTTTCCATAAGTGAGCAACATCTGATTGCATTATGTCATTTGGCTTCATACAAGCCAATTGCATTGCCGGTAGGTACGGTATTATCGGTATGGGTATGGAAATCATTTTCCGGAACAATAATAAATCCACTAGAGTCACGGAAATGTTCCCGTGTCAATAGCAGAGTGCCTACTTGACCCATAGACGCGTCCTTAAAAAAAATTATCCCTACCACATATCAAAAATCTACCCAGAATGCATTGTGCCATTAGCATTTTTTTTTTTTCAGTAAATAAATACATTCAGTAAATAGTAGCATTAATAAAATTAATACAATGTTTGTTTACTGTTACTTATTTTGTTATTGGCAAGTCTGTTGTCATATGACGGTAGAGTCTTGTGGGTCTTGTGAGGAAAGCCACACAAGTTTATCCAATTTTCAGGAAATGTGACCACGAAGAGTCTGAGAGAAAGTGATGGTGGGTGATGATACAGGATGGCTCTGTTCTTCATCTCAACAGGAGAGCTGTGATGTGGACTTGAAATGGCTATCAGCAGCTCGTGTTGGTGATAGGTACGCTTGCGTTACCTGTGACGATGGCCTTCAGATGTTTACTGCTCATCATTTGGAACTCGTAGAACTTGGAAGTATAGAAAGGGACAGCAACTTTGTTTACGTAAGAAGCCATGTGAAATCAGAGCTGAACCAGACAGCAGAACAATGTTCTGTGTGGCTACTGTGTGCTAAGTTAAATCAGCGGGATGTATTTGTTTTTCAGGGTATGTATTTATTAGTACTTTGTTTGTGATTTCTGAATACACCATCGGTTACAAAGGAGCCAGAAACACATTTGTCACAAACATTAAAACATTCAAGAAAAACAAATAGTGCAGCCCCTATGGTGGTACGTAAGTACCTATTTTTGGTAGTCTTTAATTGTAACAGTCTAATTAATGCATTTACTCTGGTTCGACCTCATGCTTCTCCAGCTCTTTGAGGTGGTGCTTGTTGCCTTCACACGATGCGCCATTTCGCTTATTGGATTAGCATATAAGGTCCAACAGGAACAAATGTATGATTTTAGGGTTTACAGATATTTTTGACTATTAAACTTCATAAAAAATATTAGCTGAGTTAAAGTTAGAACTAAATTTAATGGTCGCTAACTTGGGCTGTAATGGTTTTCAAAGTTATCTGACAAGCTAATCTGCTCTCGAAAAAGTTAGCTCCACTAATTAGCTGTTAGCTGATTAGCTGAACTGTGCCTGCCACCACATTTTGGACAAAGAAGCATCAAGAAGGGAACATTATTAAATATGTGGGTGCTTCATTGCCATTTTTTGGTCTGTGTTTTGATGATAAAAGGTGTGCGAATTATTGAGGATGGACAAAAATATATTTTAAATGCTAGCCCATGAATGAAAGCATGGTCAGGGCACAAAACATCTGTTCTATATTTCACTATCCGTGTCCATGAGAGTGCACACAAAAAGATGTATAGCTTTTGTAACGTAGTTTCAGTGGTGACAAAAGAGAGAAAAGAAAACCATGTCAGACATTTGCTCCTTTCAGGGCGTCTGCACTCAGGTAAAGCAGTCTTTTCTTGCACCTTTCTGTCTCTTCGTTGTTCGCCTACAAAAAAAAGAAAAATGATTTTCTTCCTGCTTCTTGTTCACAGGCTTGTTTGTCACATCAGTACACTAAAAAGTCAGTGACCATTGGCTGTGGTACAATGATTTTTCAGACTTTATTTCTTGCCAGGGTAAAAGCTTTCTCATGTATGATATGGAGACAACGGAAAAGTAGCATTCATTATTTACAGTGGCCCATTCAGCATCTCTGCCATGGTTTGGTGTTTGAGAACAAAGTGCAGCGCAGTGCCACTTCAGGAGGAAAACTTGGCAAGAATATGACATGTAATAAAACGATGTTTACTTGAAAAATTTAGATGTGGCAGATTCTTGATTAGAGTACACAGTTTATCCTGCACACTCTTCTTTTAGCGCCTTGGGGCAGCTGTTTGTTGTGATTTGGCGCTATATAAAAAAAAAATTGATTGAATTGATTGATTTACCTGTAATTCTGGCATTAAGACATCACAACAGTAACCAGAGCCCAGAACTCGTGACTTTTGTAGGTCAGATAACAGTTTTTCATTTTAGAACTTCTATAAACATTGCACAAAAAGGAAACATCACATAACATTATGCTTTGAATTTACTTTTATTTTATTTGTATAGCGCTGCTGCCTCAAGGTGCTTCACACAAGCAGTGGTGGGCACACTTCCGATAATCCGATAACAGATACTTATCGAAGATAATGTTTTCATTATCAGATTATCTTTTTAGATAACTTTAAAAACCATTATCGGACAAATTATCTTCTGATAAATTAGACCGATAACGTAGTAAACCAAGCTGAACAGCAACAAACATTTTTAAAATCAGTTGAAACTGAGCTGTTAAAAGCATCCTAAGAGATGTATAGTTTTACCCTCTATAAACAGAAGAGAGCTGCTTTCAGGAGAAACCACTCTATCCTCTGCAGGCAAAGGAAAACTGGTCACACAAAAAAAAAATCATTTCCTTTAACACCATACTGATACACTGGCAATATCACCCAGGTCATCCAGAGGCATACATTTTTAACTTATGGTTCAAATTTTAACCAAACTAATTTTGGACAATTTATTTAAAATTACTGTCATGTCTGAAGTTTTATAAAGTGAAAACAGCAGATATATGTTTTAGTTTTAAAGTGATGTGCTAATTTTTAAGGTTTTAGTGAGCACATGCTGTGCCCAGCAGTGCATTATGGGTAGGATAGGGTAATCTCAGTACGTTCACGACAGGACAAATGCATTTCAGACACTCTGTTCAGGCTCCACGGACAACAACATTAAACTCTAGTGCCTAAAACTCTCGTGACTATATTCTCTGGGTTTATAGACATTATTGTATTTGCATTTGTTAAATTCCACGCATCTTAAATGTAGCAGACACGGATTATCTGGAATTTTGTTTTGGCAAGTTTTCAAGGCCTCTACTGCCATCTACTGGCCAGTAGTGTTCATGGCAGTGTTCGCCCTAAGTACTAAGCATCTGGGCACCATTAGATGGCAGTGTTCTATTTATTTTGACCCCGGTTATATCAGATGGTTGTCAAATCAACTTTATGGCTTTGCAAATGGCTTTTTTTTTTTTTTTTTTTTTTTTTTACAAATTAAGTTTAAAAACAAAACAAAACAAACAAAAAAAACATTACAAGACAGCTCTGCAGTGTTTGCACATGCACAGTGCGAGCAGTTGGATGCTTGTAGCTCTTCAGCAGCAGGATACACTCACGACAGCCGACCAGAATAATATCAAACAGGTTTGATTTTCATTCGAACATATGATCAGCGATCAGGAGGTGGTCGTGAGATGTTGAACGCAGCTTGTTACTCCATGTACACTACACGATGCAGGACGCGTGATTAACCTGAAACTTGGTCCAAAAAAATTCTTGCACAAATGAAAAATCATCTGAAAAAGGGCCACAACTTGCACAGTGTAAAGCCAACATTTATGTGTCAAGACAATATTGAGTGCATGTTTTACAACATTATAAAACGTGCGCACGGCCTTAATAAAATGTGTGCACATTCTCTCCACATGCAAAAAATTTGCGATGACACTTCCAGGTCTCTGTAAAAATGCCTGTTTTTACAAATAAAAAAATGAATATTTTACAAAAGCACATTTATCTGTAAACACCAACACACGACACACGTCACATTAACGTGTTGGTTTACATAATGAATTACTGAACCAATTAGTGTTTAGCAGAGGCACTTTTACCCAGAATCCTTTGCGATCTGTCTGTGTTTGTTACAAAACCTCAGAATTAGTGCATTATTCAACATTAAAAGATATATGTTATATTTTAACTTTGTACAAATTACAGAATTGACATTAATGGAGTTATTCTATCAGTATTCACACAAAACCGTAAGTCAGCATGCCTTTATTTTTGAAGACCTCCGCCTGATCGGAGCATTGTGATTGGTAGAAAGCTGGATTCAAACATAGAAGTACTGGTTCATTGTTTGGGTCTTTTGTCGCTTTTGATGCTTCCAAAAGTTGCAAATGTACCAGAGACAATACTGGAATTTATCGGTTATCTGTAACTTCTGATACATTTTTGGGTGGCTTATTGGGTTATCTTTATCAAAGATAACTTTTCAGTTATCTGATTATCTGTTATTGAAGTTAATTTTTTGGTTATCTGTGCCCACCACTGCACACTAGTAAGATCTAACTTTACCAACCGCTCTGAGCAAGCACACATGCGACTGGTAAGGGAAAAACTCCCTTTGATGACAATGAGAAAGAAACCTCAAGCAGACCAGACTCATCCACTGCTAAAGCCATTCAAACAGTTGCAAGGTTTTGGTTTTTTTTTTTTACAAATTTTACAAGAATTTCCTTACAAACAGAAGAAACAGAAAAAGACAGAAACAACATTCTTCTTATTATTATTATTATTTACCTGAATTTTGATTTTTAAACATTCCAAAATATTTTCAATGGAGTCTAACATGCCTTTTACCATATTGCATCTTAAAGCAGTATTAACATGAAAAGCAACTGCTCTTCCTCTTTTCACGTATCCTATTAACTGTGACCAACTCATATTAGCAAATTCTCAAACACAGTGATTACATGAAAGTTCTTGAAATTACAAAATTAATATTCAGTTTTAGATCATTTTCTATGGAGATTCTGTTGTTAAAATTAGCTATTAATGCAGCACTTTCCACTTCCACATTGCTGTTGAATTGTTCATACTGGTAATGTTGTAGCAGTGGAAGTCTGAATCATTATCATTTCAAACCTCATACATTTTGAGCTCAGTGTGATGAAAAATTTTAAAGTTCAAATTTTTATACTCTCCATTAAGTAAATAATCATCAGCGTGATCCTTGTCAATGCCAGCAAAGTCATCATCATCAATATCTTTGAATGGGAACAGTCTTTCTCATCTGGATATGTAATTTAATTAGACTGTAATAGGCAGAGCAAATGTGCCACTAAAACCACGTCCACTAAAACCAGTCAGCAGCATGTCCAAAACAAAACAATTCCACAATAATGATAGAAGAGGCAGAGTTCCTCGTCCGTGTTAAGTATTATAATTCCCTTAACATGACAGGTTTACTTTTTCTTGTCCATTTTGCTGAACCTTGTTTTGTTTCCTTCGGTTGCGTGTCTGTCTGTCTGTCTGACAGTGTTTGTGTTCTTTTTTGAAAGATGCTCAAAGTACACCCTTATCCCCCTCCAGTTTCTAACTTTGCCTCACTCACTCAATCTTGTGTCTTCATCTTACAAATCAAACCACAACAGCAGGTTTGCTTCTTTTTTTGGGGGGGGGGGGGGGGGGGGTAATAACAAGCTGCAACATTGTTTCTCCAGATGATCATGTTCTGTCATTTCTGATCTGCTTTGACTCTTCTTCAACTGCATTGCTGACTTTCCATGGTGGCATTTTTCTTTTTTGACTTTTATTCTATTTTATTCCCACGTCTTTTCACTTTGTATGTGTTTCTGTTAAAGTATCTTTAAGCCACAGGGGGCCACCATCTTGCTTTGACTGCTGACTCATTCCACATCTGCGTCATAGTGTTGAGAGTACAAAAGTTTCACGTCAGTTCAGAGTGAACAGTTTGTATCTTACGTTTAAAAGTGTTGTAGGCAACACATCTCAGTGTAGACTCTCTGGAGGACCACCTAAACAGGTGTGTCTTATGGCACGTGGACCAATACTGATCTAGAAATCTGTGAGCAAGCCTACAAAATGATCTACCCTGCCCCACCATCACCACTCTTACTCCATCACACTAGCTGCTTAACCAGATTATATATTGGTGGTAGCAAATCTTTTGTGATGACATACCTGCATGAAGAAATAGGTCAACCTCTGATTGAACAAGTCTGTTTATACATGAAATTTATACATGTAATTCTCCATGCACATTTTAATATGTTGTCCTGCATTTGTTTCAAGTTTAACATGGTTTAGGACAAGTTGTACTTACAGAACTCATGGACAGAAGGATAGAAAGTTAGGGTGACTCCCATGTACCTGCCAAAACATTTGTTTGACTTTCAAGTCCAGACTTAAGACACACTTATTTTCCCTTTAGTATGGTTAGCATACTGGCATAGTATGATACTATGCTTCCTACCCCTTTAAAGTAATTTTATTAATAAACAGAACGGGTCACAGCCTCAACTTTATCTAATGTTGTACATATACACACCCCTCAAAGGTCTCTCAGATCGGCTGACCAGTTACTTCTTGCTGTCTCCAAGTTGAGACTGAAACACCGGTGGTGACCGAACGTTTGCTGTGGTGGCCCCAAACTATGGAATGAGTTGCCTTTGGATGTTAGGCTGGCTCCTTCACTAGAGGTTTTTAAGTCTTGCTTAAAAACACATCTTTTCTCTGAAGCATTTCAAAATTGTTCATGTTCTAGTCAGTGTTGGTCACTTTACTATTTTTTGTATAATTTGTGATGTATTTTATTAATGTCTTATTTGGAAAGCACTTTGCCAACTTTGTTCTTCTTTTAAAGTGCTCTATATGTTATGTGTCGGACGCAGCCCGGAGAACCGACCAGCGTTTGAAGGACCCAGTATAAAATAAGCAGAGCACGGTACAAAGGATAACATGAACATAACATAACAGTGCTGTGAAAAAATATAAAAGTGAGCGGTCTGGCGTGGTGGTTTTGCGGTGCGCTCCCAGCAGCGCCAACGGTCCGGAGCCAGAACCAATTCGGACCCAAGGACCCCGCCGACACCCCCCAGGTGGCCGCGACAAACCGAGTCTGTGAAAGAAGGAATCATTATGTGAGTCCACACTCAACACACAGAGAGAACGCTCAAAGGTGCACAAACAGCAAACACTTCCTGGCTTAATTACTAATCAGCTTCCCACCCTGCAGGCATGGAACATCCAGTTCACAAAACTCCACTGCAGTGGAAGCTGATTACACGACCAACATACAGCTCAATATAATAAGGTGTGAGGGACACCACATTTACTGACTGTATAAATGTTAGTCACAAAATCTAACGTACCTCAGGAAGTGTGCTGACGAGCGTGAAACCTCACCCCCTCCTCTTTCACAGACCATGCATCAAACCTGGACGTTCTCTGCATCCACTGATGATGAGATGGCTCCCGAGACGACGATCTCACCCGTCTGGTCACAAGGTCGCGTCTCTGGCAAATACACACTGTGTACTCCAGTCTTAAATGCCACCATGTTCCAATCCATTGTAGATGCACCACAGCTATGAGTCCTGACGAGCCGCAGGTGATCAGCCTCAGGTGATCAGGGTGAGGTCCTGATAAACTCAGCTACACAGCCACTCAGTCCCAAATGCAAGCCACCTGGAAGGAAAAACAAAAGACAGGACAGAAAACAGAAACAAAAGGCAGCCAGGCCCCCCCAGCCACACAACACTATAACTAAAGTTGGATTGGATTGGATAAAGTCTGGGTCTTTTAGTGAAGCTTATGGCTAGTGGCCGGCAATCACCTCAGTATTTTTTCTGTTTTTCTTGTTGCTTAATGCTGACAAATGATACTGTATTTGTTGTCTTTCTGCTGCCAGATTGTTTTTTTTTCTATGTCTGTTTGAGGTGTGGCTCCATCCAGAAATGGGAGTGGTGTCTTCTTCTGCAGGCCTCCTGTCCTGTGCACCAGCATGGACTCCCAAAATTTCCTGTATATTATATTTGTATTGCCACTTGTCAGTAGCATGGCTTAAGGTTTCTTCCTCAAATCATCAGAGAGAATTTTTCCTTGGCACTGTCGCCTGTGTGCTTGCTCTAGCGGTTGGTAAGGACCTTACTTGTGTGAAGCGCCTTGAGGCAGCTTTGTTGTGATTTGGCACTATATAAATGAATTAAATTGAATTAAATTGAATTGTTTGCTGGAGGAATAATAAAGACATTCTGTAATACTGAGAATGAATTGGGGAAAAAGTTAATTAGAAATCTCTAAACATCTATGATAATTTTGCCCCTAATGAGCACCATTTATTTATCATGCTTGCTTTTTCTTCTATGTCTTTAAGATTTATTTGAGAATCTGTGTTTGTTAACTAAAACAACAGCAGCTATGAAAAGAAAGATCTCTTCTAAGCCAATTCAGCTGAGTTCAACTCTATTTTCTGGCTGTGGCTCAACCTCTCTGTACTACTACTCCACTTACCCACGAGAGATGCATTTCTAAATTTAAACTATGATTCACATCAGCTTTCAGATAAGGGTTGTTTGACATTGTGGAGTTTGGCAGTTAACTACCAGTTGAGCTCCTTGAATGTGACCATCACAGAAAACTGCATGTAGAGAAGTTTTATCTGAAGCACAAAGGTCTAAAAGAGTTCACGCACCAGAGGCACAATTTGCATGATTATTTTGCGCATAAAAGTACTTGTCATTTTTTGATGGTGTTTTTCATATCAAAGATGGTGTTTCCCTGAATAAAACTGCAGCATAAAATCTAAATCTGAGTGTAAAAAAGTGTACAGAGGACAAAGAGTTTGGATTCAATCACCTAATTAGTCATAAACATGTTGTGGTCATACTATGAAATCAGTCAAGCGTAGTGTCGTCTGTCATTTCTGTTAAGATGCAACTGCGTAAGGTGCTGGTGGATTAGTTTTGAGGTGTCATGCACAAAAACAAAGAAAAAACTCCTGTCAAAGTATACACAAATCACTACAAGCCATTGAAATAGTAGTAACTGCAATGAAACTTGGATTACAGCTTTCACAGCTATTTATAATAGCTGTACTATGCTAATATGCATCTGAATATGCACTAGGGCTGCAGCTATCAAATATTTTTAGAATCGAGTAGTCTATCGATTATTTTATCGATTAATCGAGTAATCGGATAAAAAAGTACTTTGGTGTTTTATATATAATATCAGTAGTGGCAGGGCTCTCCCTAAGCAATGGCACAATGTCGCTGTGCCATCATGCAGATTTTTATGTTTAGGATGTTCTCTCTTTGTTTTCCCAGGTAATTATTTATTTTTTCACATTATTAAGAGTTTTGGAGCTTTGCCAAACCATACGTCCAGGCGCTCTGTGAAATCTTCAGTCTGTGGACAAGACATTCTTTTGTTTTTTCTTACTGCACATTTCATTTGCACTTTTTATTGCTGTGATTTATTCAGTGTTTAGTGTATACTTCTATATGCCGTACAGTGCAGCTCAAACCAAAGTCAAATTCCTTGTTTTCTGTGGATACTTGGCGAATAACAAAGCCTTTGAAAAAAACGGCTGTGGAGTGCAACATTTCCACAACAGCTGCACTGATAAATTAAGTCTACAGCCTGTTGATAAAACCTCTTATCAAATCTGAAAAAAGCATTTTGTTTTTTTTTAATAGTTAAACATGATTAATTTAAAGTGCGCTTCCTTTCGCTTCATCTGCAGAGGAGGAGAGCAGCCAGTGGAGCAAACCACATTTAAAAAAAAAAAAAATATATATATATATATAAACACAATGCTTCACTTTAAATGCATAATAAGTCTGTTTCAGACGATCAGCACACGGTAATTGCACAATCAAGTGTACCGCTAGTGTTTCACTTTTGGTGAAAAATTAAATTCAGTATAATGCTTAATAGTTTGTTTCACAATGATAACAACATCCCAAGGGATCTTCATGCAGAATTTCATGAGCAAATACCATTTAGATTTTTTTCGGTGACAGACTGAGTGCTTGATCCTTGTGAACAAAAACAGGTACTACGGAGACTACATTAGGTTTGTGAAGAACTCTTTTATTCCAAAAAGTTACACACCAAAGCATTGGAAATGGTATTATTTCTGTGTCCTATAATGTGAGTCAAAAGACTGGACCAAAATTTCTACTGTAAAACCTCCATCATAGTTTTACAAGTGATTCCAGTATAGAGCTACTACTACGGAGACTACAAGGCTCTACGGAGACTACATTTGGCACAATTTGTCATTCTTGAGGTACTAAAAATAAATATATCACTTCCAATTTCTAGATCATGGTTGAGACAAAGACACTCTAGTGAAATATATTGGTATCATTCCTGCACCTAGTGTTGCCTCTCTGTGAGTATGCTACTACGGAGACTACAATATTTTGGGGGACATACACATCCCTGATTATGTGAATTTCCCAGACGTTCCAGCAATAAAACTGAAACAAATTACTAGCACTGTTTTGTAGGGGATCCATTTAGGTGTCAAATCTAATAAACAGGAATTATGAAATCAAAGGATTTATGTTTAGAACATAGTGTTTTCTCAAATGAATTGACAAATTTGGATTCTGGTTACAAACCTATTATTTTACTCAAATGACTGCTGCTTGGCTCCAAGTGAAGATATTTTGATTCCGTAACTTGTGTCATGACCAGAGAAATACTGGGAATGTCACTGATTGGTGTAGTTCTTTGACAGGTTCGAGAGGATAAATATCAGCTTTATTATAAAATGAGCAAATTTCACATGAAACGATGTAACATACAAAAAAATTGCATTTTTCACCATATATTCACCATTTTTGAGGTTTTATTTATGCACTTCCAAACTGTAAAAAGCAGGGCACAGATAAAGGTATGCCCAAGGGTCCTTAGCAATAGCTTCTAATGTCCCTAATGGCATTATTTTATGAGATATAGGTTGGTAACATTGCATTATTAAAATGGTAACACCTGATTGTGCACTTACCGCACAGACCCTTTCTCTTAAAAGGCTTTATTTTACTCAGCATGTGGCTTTGTAAACTTGTAGCATCGCCTGCTACATTGATTAGCGCTTACATTAGTTATGGGCATGCTCTACGGTCTTCTTCTCGGTTTTTTGTGGGAGCGTTACAGTGCCACCTACAGGCCTGGCATATGTACTACAGCTTTAAACGAAGCTTCGAGGCAAAGAATTTGCCTCGAACATTTTTTGTAATCGAAATTATTCGAATTACTCAATTAATCATTTCAGCCCTAATATGCATATTAGCATAATGCGCCCAAACCATGATGATATACCCTGACCAGATCCATTTCTAATGGGGAAATGTATTACACTGTCTCCTGGTTTGTTGACTAATAGTCAACATTTATGTGTCAAGACAATATTGAGTAATTGAGTGCACGTTTTACAAATTGTGGCCACATTTAAGTAGACTGTCCCCTTGTTTTACTCAAACGATGCTTAAAACGTGCACAATATAATAAAATGTGCGCACATCCTCTCCCCATGCAAAACATTTTGCGATGACACTTCCAGGGCTCCGTAGTATCCAGATGCTCAGTAGGCTTTTAGTAGTACTCTGACATTACCAAATGATCTACTGCTTCCACAGTGTGCAAACAGATGGCACTATGGTATCTCAGCTGAAGCCTGGTAACCAAAGAACTTCCAGGGAAAATTCAAAGAAGACGTGAAAACAGTAGCAGTGTCCAGGGGGCTGTGGCAAAGTAAACATATACATCAGGAACCATTTAAACAAGTCTGACATTGAGAAGTAAATCGATGTATGCATATGCATGCATCAAACCTTATTGTTGCATTGCTGCCACCTTCTGCATCAGTCTTGTAGCAGTACTAAATCCTCTCGATGAGTCCAGTGTCTTTCAAATATTTAAAATGTCACTGCATATTTCATGTCACTTTAGTTAAGGTGTAGTAAGTTGCATTGCATTGCGTGTATGTTGTCATCATTAATTTTCATAGAGCAATTTGTGACATTCAAGAGAATCACGTGAATGGTGATAAAAGCATGTCATATCACAGTACACAGCAGGTACATTTTAACTGAAAAAAACACGCACTTTAACTGGCACATGGCGTGTGCTGAGCTGGTTCAGATTGTAATTAAAGTGCACCCTAGGGAACCGCTGCTACGTAGTAAGTAAAGTGTGATGCTTACCACCTGACCTGAGTACCACATGGACTGCGAAAAGAAGGGCTCCAGTGAGTGGGTCGTGGTTTAATATGCATGGGTGTGTGTGTGTGTGTGTGTGTGTGTGTTTTCGTTCCCATGGTGTCTCCAGTCACCATAGCAAGTTTGGTGTCGATTGCTTAATGACTGTGGCTGTGCATAGCAAACATGAACACACACACACACACTGTCAACTTTATATATTACATTACAACTGGTGGCATTTGAAAGTGCTGCATTCTTTTTATGGCATTTCACACTAACACTTTATTTAGAATTCAGTTGGTCTGGTGGTGGTATTTGGCATTATTATGCAGTATTGATCTGGTGATGGTCTTTATTTAATTACATTTTTTAGCTTCCAATTTTCTATAAGAATACAAACTTCCTGCAGGCACTGCACTAGTTCTGGGTAATTTGTCCTTGCGTGAAATGTACATATCAAAAACGGCATGACAAATATTGACCATTTTTGACTGTGCAATATTATATTGGTGGCCACGAGTTCAAGAAAAACTCTGCTTCAGAATCTGTGCTGTTTAAGTTGTGTGTGTGTGCCTGCGTGCATGTGTGTGTTTGAGTGCAAATTACCAGTTGTAGGATAGAACCCATCCCTGACATAATTCTATTTCCTATTGCTGTTTTTCTTCGTATTTTCAATAATATTGATTCATGCTGCAGCCACATTAGCCTCCTGAGACCTTGTCTCCACATATGAGGACATTATGCTCAGACACTCAAAGTTTAGGTCTTAGGAGGTTAATGACTGATGTCATTCTATTGAAATACGAGACAGGTTGACAGCTTGATGTTCCAGCTATTTGAGCTTGCCATGCCCAAATACGTAATATTTTACAACTGCAAATTCATCCTTGTATACAAGGAAAAGCTCAGTAACTGGGTAGCAGCCTGACATGGCCACACGGTAACATATCTGCAGGAAACATTGTTTTCTGAGTAATGTGATTGCCATATAATAACATACAGCTCACTGCATATTATATTCCGTCTGCTTTTTAGAGCAGTTTATACTTTAGTAGGGCACAATTTGACAACATGATTCAGGTCAGGTCTGGGAACATGCACTGATGCCATGTGTCATCACATCCACCACACTACAGAACCATCTCAGGACCTGGCTGGCCATCGCCACCTCTCAGAAACAACCAGCTATCAACTGCTGGCAGGTGAAAGGTTGGAATACCATTGGCCTTCTTCAGATGATCCTCAACACAGAGACACCTGCATGCTGGATCATGCATGGAGAAACATGCCACGTGGCCCAGCCAACCATTCTTTGACACAGTCATTCCAGTAGTATCTAAGGATCCATCAAAGAAAACTAGCACCAAACACGTATCGCCCTCACCTTGTGTTGAGTTGCCCTCTATAAGTGGCTCACCTGTGCAGCAACTAAGCACCTATAAGTCAGCAATTCTTGCGAGCACAGATAGTCACATCCGGTCCACCATAGGGGGCACATAATTATTATTTACCTTATATTGAAGAGATTTATAATCCACATGTTGTCCAATAAACATCCGATTGCTATCATCACCTTTGCATGTTTTGATTCCTTCATTTGCCCACCCTCGGTAAATAAATCAGTAAACATAGATGTCACTAACAGCTACCAGTGATAACTGCTTTCAAGGCCCATGTCCACACTACAGCTGTGTCATGAAGATCCCTACTGCAACATCCCTTCTTCTCCAAGCCTTCAGTGTCATACTCTTGCAAAATCAGATAGACTTGCGTGGCTTTCTCGTAGACACATGTAAAAAAAAAACATATATACAGCATATATTAAAATACATGGACATCAAGCAAAATAAAAATGTCACCGGAAATTCACCTGACTAGGGAAAAAAAAAACAGGATGTTGACAAAATAATGCATTCTGGGTCATTTTGTTTCCTATATGCAGTAGAAAGAACTAAGGGAAGAGGGTGTATTTGTTACAATGTCTTTCCATTGGTGAAATTCTGGTTTTCAGTGAGATAAGGTGCTGGGCTGCCAATATGCAGACGTGGGTTCAATTCCCAGTCACATTCACTGTCTGAGTCCCTTAACAAGATGCACTGTCTCAGTTCACCCAGCTATAAACGGATACCAGAATTACATACCAGGCTGGGAAAGTAACCTGTTACAGACCGGCTCTCTGTCCAGGGGGAGTTGTAAATGCTAATCAATTTCATGCTCTGTGTGACAGAGGCCAGCAGGAGTCGCTGTCCATGTGATTTTAAGTAAACCTCACTCTCCAACAGCTAATAGGACTCTCTGGCCACAGGACCAGACACCCCAGTTTTTAGTTTTCTGGTTAGAGCATCCTCTTTCCATGCTGGAGATCGTGAGTTTGCGTCCCAAGGTTAGCAAGCGGAAGGAGTCAAATGCAACATAATGAAGAGAATACAAGCAGCTACATATGGATTCCCAGAACAAGCATAGACAGCAATCAACTTGAGGATCTATGTAGGCCTTTTTTGTCTTTTGAACAGATGTCTAGCTATTTTGATAGCCACTGCCATTTTGGATTTTTTTTTCTACCTAATTAACACCATTTTTCCTTCTTGCCTGCTAAAATGCACCACCTACAGGAAAGGAATAAAACAGCAACACAGCAAAACCTGAAAAGTTAGTTCAACTCAAACTTTTCCATGAGCCATTAGAGGTTAACTCATACGAGGTCTGTTAGAAAAGTATCCGACCATTTTATTTTTTCAAAAACCATATGGATTTGAATCACGTGTGATTGCATCAGACAAGCTTGAACCTTTGTGCGCATGCGTGAGTTTTTTCACGCCTGTCGGTTGCGTCATTCGCCTGTGAGCAGGCTTTGTGTGAGCAGTGGTCCACCCCTCTCGTCGGATTTTTATTGCGAATAAAATGTCTGAACGATTTGGAGCTTTGCTGCATCAAATTTTTCCAGAAACTGTGAGAGACCTCCAGGTGGACACCGTTCGGAAAATTCAGATGGCTTTCAGGGACGATTTTATGGGGATTACACAGATTAAGGAGTGTTACAGCCAGTTTAAAGACCGCCCACAGCAGCTGAGAGCACGCCGCGCTCCGAGCGGCGATTGACAGGCTGAAACGACCAGATCATTTCCAAAGTGAAGGCTGTGTTGATCCGGGACGGCACATTCCACTGTTGCAGGAGTTTTTGTCATGGAAAGAGGAGCGGAGGAATGCGCCACAGAGCCGTGAATGGCGCGGGACAAAAGCACCTCCGTGTTGGTCTCACAGGATGGCTTTCAGATGGCTTTCGGTGGCTTTTCAGTTGTGTAACTATCCGAGAAATTGTGGATGAGCTGGACATGCCAGAACATGTCCTGTGAGGCTTCATCACGGCGTTGCTTTGCGCCATGCGGCTCCGTCCCGACGCGCAAATTCCTCCGCTCCTCTTTCCATGACAAAAACACCTGTAACAGTGGAATGTGCCGTTCATTTCCAAACTGAACGCCGAACATTGATCCGGGACGTCGTCTAACTACCAGAGAAATTGCAGAAGACGTGGACATCAGCACTTTTTCGGCACATTGAGACAGACGTGCGGAGGAATTTGCGTGGACGGTCTTTAAACTGGCTGTAACACTCCTTAATCTGTGTAATCCCCATAAAATCGTCCCTGAAAGCCATCTGAATTTTCCAAATGGTGTCCACCTGGAGGTCTCTCACAGTTTCTGGAAAAATTTGATGCAGCAAAGCTCCAAATCATTCAGACATTTTACTTGCAATAAAAATCCGACAAGGGGGGTGGACCACTGCTCACTCAAAGCGTGCTCACAGGCGAATGACACAACCGACAGGTGTGAAAAAACTCACGCATGCGCACGAAGGTTCAAGCTTGGCTGATGCAAGCGCACATGATTCAAATCCATATAGTTTTTTTAAAAAATAAAAAGGTCGGATAGTTTTCTAACAGACCTTGTATAATTCAAGGGTTTCAACTTATTAATGAGGCACAGTCAGAAAAGAAAATGGAATCATTGTCGTTATTGTGTAAAGAAGACATACTGCTTAGCAACAGTCACTCAGATGAGACAGAAGGTATGAGACAAATGATGTGTTCTAAAGGACCTGTTGCTCCCACAGAACTGGTACTGTAGAGTGGAGGGACAGGTTTTGAGCAGTCAGTGTCAGTGAATCCTCATGATTTGAACCAGAAAAAGTGTATATCACTAATATTTTACGTCTGGGAATTTGGTGTGGAATAATAACACAGAAGATGCTTATTATTATTATGCAATGGCTCAGGTTTCATCCAGTAAAGATGTGTCAAGGTCAGGGCCCTCTCAACTCACAAGAAACAACTCCAACAATTTGTTGTGGTGTAAAGACGAACACATGGAAGGAAGTGCGCACACACCAACAGACACATACGCAAATACATGACTGCATACACAGATGGAGCCTATTTCTGTTGCTCCTGAACCACAGCAGTGGGAGCTAACAAGAGGTCAGTGGATCAGTTCCAGCACTGACATGATAAAAACAGCATGGGGCTGTGATAGCGGACTAAACTATATAGCACTGAGACACTGCATCGAAGCAGGAAATTGCAGAGGATATGAGTGTGTTTTCATTAAATATTTCAAATTACTTGCAGGATTTTTATGAATGAGTATAAAGTTAGAAGTAGATGTTGGTCTGATACAGGCCCTGAGGTTCACTGTGCTGATGCGTATCCCCAGATTTTAAAGTATGAAGCAGATGAGAGCCCACAACTTCCCCTGGACAGGATACCAGTTAGTACCCATTTACAGCTTTGTGTTTTGTCCAAGGGCACAGACGAGTAGTGTGAGCAGGAATCAAACCCAGGTCTACATATTGGTGCTCCATGCATGTATAATCGGTGTAGGTGACACGGTGACTGTTGCCTCACAGCAAGAAGGTTCCCGCCTAGGCCTTTCTGCGTGGACATTGTGTGTCCTGCGTGGGTTCCCTCCGGATCCTCCCACTTCCAAAGACATGCAGGTTAGGTCATTTGAAAACTTTAAATTGATATTAGGTGTAAGTGAGGGTGTGGCTGAGTTTGTCTGTCTATACAGTATGTGGCCCTGCGATAGACCGGCGTGCTGTCCAGGGTGTACCCCTCGTCTTGCCCTGTGACTGCTGGAATGGGCTGCAGCCTCCCTGTGACCCTTAACTGGAGTAAGCAGGTATGGAAAATGAATGAATAAATAATCACTGTATTATTTGCTCATTAATTTTTTAATATGAAACAAAAAAACAAAACAGAAAAAGCTAAAACTTTTTTTCTATATTTGTGTTCAAAATCAAACCCAAAAAGACTTTTCTGTTTTGTTTTTTTAATCAAAAGTGAAAAAAAGAGCACAAACACACTCAAAAAACTGACTCACACTCAAAAAACTGACACACTGGATGAACTCAATTGAGTTATGAGCAGGATTTCCATCTAATAAATACAAGTAGTACCAACTAAATTAAATTATCTTGCACAGACGCACTTTATTTGAGTTGGGGCTACATATGGGTGATTCTTTAACTACGGGCACTATTGGCCTTGTAAATGTAATTTTCACCACACCATTGCCTTACAATATAAAGTGCCTTGGGGTAACTGTTTGTTGTGATTTGTCGCTATATACATGTGCTCTGATGTCACTGTTTATCTCCATAGAAACTACCCAAACAATCTTTCATACAAACTGTTTAAAGGGACATTGCAGTGTTGTGGTGGAAATTACGGCAATAGTGTGGAACAACTACATTTTGTTTAAAAAAAATCACAACAGTTGTATGACATTGAATACCCCAATTATGTTTTGATTATTTTACTGATATTTTATTCAGAGATATTTTAAAACATTAGAAAAAACGTTTCTTTACCATTCATTTTTATCATTGAAGATCAAAAGTCTGGGTGTGGGACAAGCACAAAATGGCAATATTTGCATATAATGATGCTGAAAAAAAGGTGAAAAAGTCATCATAGACTACTAGAACAAATTTCTTAACACACTTTCATTATAAAGATAACTATAAAAGTGTGAAATTTCCCCTTTTTTCTGTTTTTCATACAATATGATCAAAGGACATAATAAGTGCCCATAGTCTAAGAATCACCCATATATTTACGAGGTCTGTCCGTAAAGTATAGGTCCTTTTTATTTTTTTCAAAAACTATATGGATTTCATTCATATGTTTTTACGTCAGACATGCTTGAACCCTCGTGCGCATGCGTGAGTTTTTCCACGCCTGTCGGTGACGTCATTTGCCTGTGAGCACTCCTTGTGGGAGAAGTCGTCCAGCCCCTCGTCGGAATTCCTTTGTCTGAGAAGTTGCTGAGAGACTGGCGCTTTGTTTGATCAAAATTTTTCTAAACCTGTGAGACACATCGAAGTGGACACGGTTCAAAAAATTAAGCTGGTTTTCAGTGAAAATTTTAACAGCTGATGAGAGATTTTGAGGTGATTCTGTCACTTTAAGGACTTTTCATGGTGCGAGACGTCGCGCAGCGCTCTCAGGCAGCGTCATCAGCCTGTTTCAAGCTTAAAACCTCCACATTTCAGGCTCTATTGATCCAGGACGTCGTGAGAGAACAGAGACGTTTCAGAAGAAGTCGGTTTCAGCATTTTATCCGGATATTCCACTGTTAAAGGAGATTTTTTTAATGAAAGACATGCGGACGGGTCCGCGCGTCGGGATGCAGCCGACGCGGCACAGGAAAAACACCTCCGTTTTGATAACCATTTGTTAAAATCCAGTTGGCTTTTGATGGCTTTCAGTGGAGTGAGTATATGAGAAATTGTTTATCAGCTGGAGATGTTCCAACTTGTCCTTAAGGCTTCCAGCAGAGGTGTTTTTCCTGTGACGGAGCGTCGCGGCGGCTGCGAGCCGACGCTGCAATCCGCCCGCACGTCTTTCATTAAAAAAATCTCCTTTAACAGTGGAATATCCGGATAAAATGCTGAAACCGACTTCTTCTGAAACTTCTCTGTTCTCTCACGACGTCCTGGATCAACAGAGCCTGAAATGTGGAGGTTTTAAGCTTGAAACAGGCTGATGACGCTGCCTGAGAGCGCTGCGCGACGTCTCGCACTGTGAAAAGTCCTAAAAGCGACAGAATCACCTCAAAATCTCTCATCAGCTGTTAAAATTTTCACTGAAAAACAGCTTAATTTTTTGAACCATGTCCACTTCGATGTGTCTCACAGGTTTAGAAAAAATTTTTATCAAACAAAGCGCCAGTCTCTCAGCAACTTCTCAGACAAAGGAATTCCGACGAGGGGCTGGACGACTCCTCCCACAAGGAGTGCTCACAGGCGAATGACGTCACCGACAGGCGTGGAAAAACTCACGCATGCGCATGAGGGTTCAAGCATGTCTGACGTAAAAACATATGAATGAAATCCATATAGTTTTTGAAAAAAATAAAAAGGACCTATACTTTACGGACAGACCTCGTATGTCAGGGTTTGAGTTTTGCCTGCTTTTACTTCTTGGCTTTGTGGTTTCTTCAGTTACTTTCTGTTTTGTTTATTCTCTTGCTGGGGTTTTTCTGGTTGGGTCTGTCTGTCACTTTCTCTCCTGTCTGTCTCTGCTGGCTCTCTGGTGGTGGGTGTTTTCCTCTCTCTGGCCACACCCTCCTCCTGGGGCATTCCATGCACACCTGCTTTCAATCTGCACCTCATCACCTGAGTGTATTTAAGCTCCTCATGTTGCCTTACTCCCTCGCCAGATTGTAGTGCCTTTGTGCCTCTTTCCAGCTCAGTATCTTGTATTTCCTTGCCTTGCTTTGTTTGCCTGCATCGTGTTTTTGACTACATGCCCGTGTACCTCGACCACGCCTAAGCCTGATGATTTTGACACTGTTGCTCCTTTTGGACTGCCTGTCTGTGTACCGACTCCAGCCTGTTAACCGAGTAAACGCTTTAACTCCACTGAGCTGTGTACATGCATCTTGCATTTGTGTCCATCCCGTCTTGCCTGTCAAACCTGATTATTTATTAGATGGAAATCCTGCTCATAATTGAATTGAGTTCATCCAATGAGTCAGTTCTTTGAGTTTATATCACATTTTGGTTTTTCTATTTAACACAAGTGACCCAGAACTGACTGTACTGGTGAGGGGTGGTTTTGTTGTTGTTGCTGTTTTGTTTTTTTAACAAAGGGGTGTGTCTATATGCACCCAGTGAGCATTTTTCTGTTGAAGAAAATGCTTTAAAAACATCTATGCCCATGTCTTAGAAAGACTGTATGTATGATTGTATTCAAGCCAGTGATACAAATCCATCTGAAAACCAGATTATTGTCTAATGAGTTTAGTCTAGGATAAACAAATAAAAACTTTCTCAAAATTATTTTAAAAATTACATTACAAACCTACAGTCATGCTGTTTTCCCCCAGAAATGGGAAAACAAGTCGTTATCTGTTTTGTTTTTTGTTTGAAATGATTTTTTTTTCAAAAGTGTTTTTCTATTTTTCAAATTTTTCTGAATTAACGAATGATACACTGATTTAGCATGAGTTAATTTAACACAGATCAACCAAGTTAAATAGCCTTTAATTATTAAAGGCAGTTGGTTGTTTCAAACCATTTGAATTAACTCATCAGGAATCATTCCCCAAAGGGTAAGAAACCACCGATCAACACGGATGGAGGCATTAACTGATATCAACCTAGATGTTCACTCAGTATAGTGCCCATAACCTAATTATTTGCAAATTTGTTGAATGCTGTTACAGTGACCCATCCCCCTTATTTGTATCCATGTGCCATATTTGATTGTTTGCAGCAGAGTAGTTATGGGAATATGGTGCCAAGTGTTTTGTTCAGTACCAAGGACATACAGATGGGATTATTCATCCTCCCTTGACAGGCGTAGGCATGGCTAAGTAGCATTTATTAAAAATTCCATCAAAAGGTAACTAGAAAGTGTTCATGTGATAATACTAAATACTAACTAGCTGCATGGGGGTATAATTAACAGGAAGTTGGTATCTTTTCACCTTTTCATTGTTTACAAATCCTTTTCCCAAAGCAGTTTTCCTAAATGTCTCCAGGTGAATCATGAAAATGACTATCATTGCCATAATCACTGCTAGTACTAATGTCGTTTCTCTGACAACCAGGCAGCAGCCATCTTATTAGTTGTGTACACCTTGATTGTGCTGAAAATAATGTATGAATGCAGAACAATCTGAAACAATAGTAAAAGAAGGAAATGCTGGTGCTGATTCCAGTTCTTTAGAACAAGGTGGCTTGAATGTTCAGAAAATGTGTTTCTGTTTTCTTACCGTTAAGGTAAGGGTTAGAGTTAGAAAAACAAAAATATTAAGTAAAAGACAGTGTACCTTTTTTTATTATTGTCACTCAATGAATCACCATCTTGTTATTGGTGATGTCATCACCACTTCCTGGCAGAAACTTCACTGGATAAGTACACATTTGGCACTAGAAATAAGTATGATTTGTACAAATTTAGGGGCACTACTTTTTCATGTTTTACTTTGAATTTGTTGTGATAACAGTTTGACAGAGTAAATACCATATTACAATATAGCTATGCTGTGATCTGACTGCCTCACGATCAAATCAACTTTTCTGAAAGCCAGACCCCATGATTCCACCAAACGTCACTGAAATTCATTCATCATGTTGGACACATCCTGCTGACAAAAAAAAAAAAAGCTAAACAAGAGCAATCAGAGATTTCTAATCTCCGCCCATTCAGATCCAGATCACCTCCAAAATTCAGTGGAGTCTTCCATGCCGGAATATTTATCTGTGGTGCAAATCTGGTGAGAATCTGTGAAACAGTTTTGATGTAATCCTTCAAAGCCTATACAAAAATCTTGATCCGGATCCGGATCTGGATCCAGATCACCTCCAAATCTTAATGGAGTCTTCCATGGCCCAGTATCTATCTGTGCTAAAAAATATCATCAAAATCTGTGCAGTACTTTTGATGTAACCCTGCTAACAGACAGACAGACAAATAAATAAATAAATTTTTTAAACTCACTATTACTAACCCTACTCCTTCCCCCCACCCTAACCATAACCACTCCGACCCCCCCCCCTTCACTTTTAATTTCGTGCAGAGCCGTCACAGAATGTATTAGAATGAATTTGTGCTCCCATTACACAAATGTGGCGCTTTTCGTGACAATATCACGAACCAGTATATTAATGTATATTTTGTGCTGCTGAATCATGACATGCCATGAGATAGGGTAGCCTTATAACAGGGAAGCTGAATGTGAAATGAAAGTAAAAAAAACTCAAGTTTACAATGACAACAACAGTTGCAACCATTATTATGTATAAGGATTTTTTTTTAAGTACTCTTATACTCAGCAAATAAAATGAAGGATGGAATATATAAATATCAGAACAACTTAGCAAAACGTATGTCATGTTTACTCCCACAGCTAGCGCTGCAACATGCTCAGTAAATCAAATTGTCCATTTTATCTTTGGTTCAACAAGTTTTGCAAACATATTGATTGGTGAAAGTTGTTGAAGGTGAGATATAGCCTGACAGATAAGCTCAGCTCACTGGAAAGAAAACTCCCAAGTAATCATTTAATTTACAAATGGTTTTGATTTTATTCAACCTTGTCTGATAAAGGTGGCTGTAGCGTATAATTTTGTACAGACAAAGGTGGTAATTGATAAATCTGCAGGCATTCCTCCAGTTTGACCTTTGTCTTCATTACATATTTGACAATCACACATTTGACTAGATGCACACAATGCATTAGTTGAAATTGATTTAAATCTTGCAACTCAAGATTGTACATTCCTAGAGGTTCTTAATCCAAAGGAAATTCATAGTATATAGGACGTAATAAGTAAACTCTATATCCAGGTATTAACAAATTCTACTTTTTTTTAATCATTCTGTAGTATTACTTTACAGTTCTGTATATTGGTAAGACAGTATTAACAAACTGTGAGCCAAGCATACAAGTCAGACTGGTACATTTATCCATTATACAGCCTACCATTGTCGGATATGTTGATTTTGATTTTGGAACCAGTCTTGTCAGAGCCTCGCTCCAACTTTTGAACTTTTTCGACAGCTTGAACACATGTAGTGAAACAACCTAATCCCAACTGATTTGTCATAATAAATCAAGCCATCAAAAAGTTCATAGTGCATTTAGTTCAATCCAGGGGCCTATGTATCAGTGTAGTCTTTCTATTACTTTAAAATTGATATATGGACAGCACGGTAGCTTAGCGGTTAGCACTGTTGTTTCACAGTGAGAAGGTCATGGTGTTTGTGTGGGTTCCCTCCAGGTGCTCCAGCCTCCTCCCACATCCCAAAGACAAGCATGTTAGGTAAACTGGAAAATTTAAACTGACCATAGGTGTGTGAGGGAGTGTGAATGTGTTTGTTTGTCTATATGTCTTGGGTTAAAGTTCTCCGTTACCACGACAGATTTCTGTCATTTGAAAAATTTAACCACACATACGCATGCGCATGTGGTGTCATGCGTGTTTTGGGGCCAAAATATGATACTCTCATTGTCAAAGCAACATCCCATTCTGCAGTAATCAAAGCAGCAGCAATGGCAGCGTGGATCGCGCCGCACCGCGGAGGAAGGGACTGTGTGAATTTTAATTCCTCTCTTCTCTGTTTACTGCTTGCCATGAGCCACGGTCCTTCTCTTCTCTGTCTTCGTGGGAACATTGGCAGACCTTCCCCAAGGAGAACAGGGTGTGGCTTTGCTTTGAACCAGTGAAGCAATGCTTTGATCTTCTGGCGCGTTGGTTCTTTGTTTTATTTCATTTTATCTTAATTTGTCTCTGCTAAAACCCTAAGAGCATATGTCTGAGTAATATTTACCTTTTTTATGTTAAACTGACCTGTTATGGTCTGCTGAAATAGTTGATAAATGTATTTTATAACTTAAAAATGGGACCGATGCTAACACATTAGCATGTCTATGGCGTTTTCAATATTAAAGTTAGCATTAAGCTGTTCGCATCTCAGCACGTTTGTGTGCATTTGTTTTCTGTATAATAATTAATGGCTCAGCATTTGTTGTAAAAGAGTCAAAGGTATTACAAATTGTAATATTTTTTATTTATATATTAATAATAATAGCAACAACAGTAATAGTAATAATAACTCATAATGATACAATACAATTTTAGAGAAACAGACAAAAAGAACCTGATAAAACAAAACAACAGAAAAGATAAAACCAACTAACAAGAACATAAATATAGAAATAAATAACTTTTTCCTGTGAACACTTACTGACTCTTACACCTCCACTTCATCCCTGTTTTATTTAAGTTTAATGACAATTTGTTTCGGTCAAACCACATCTAAGCTCTTTTTACGCAAGAAAAAAAAAAAATGCCGTAAACTGCACATTTGTGTCTTTTTTTCATGAAAATATCTTATTAAAGATCACATATTACACTTTAGTCAGACCTTTAAAATATTTTTGTGGACTCTTGCTGTAATATGTTGTCAATGGTTGAGAATGTTACTGGAGGCATCTAAAAATGCTCATAATCGGGTGAAACCTGATGGAAACCTATTTGTGGTGTGTCGGTGATATATGTATGTGCAAAATAAAACAAAACACTACTCCAGGTATGTTTTGACAAGAATATAACATTGTAACTTTGTTACAAGCTCAAACATTGGTGTTGCATGATAAAAGCCTTTTAATAATAACTCACTTAAATAAATAATGGCAAAACTCACATGTAAGTAAAAAAACAAACAAACAAACAAACAAAAAACTATTAATCAAAAAAATAATCTACTGGTTATTCGATTACTAAAATAATCGTTAGTTGCAGCCCTAGTTTGTTTTACGAGTGAGAGCATTTTACTGATTAAATATGAATAAGCCAGTTTTGAGTTTCTCAGTGCGCTTGCATTTTTAAAATGGGTGACAGTGTTACTTTGTGCACAGCAGAACAATGTTGTCAATTGCTTTAGGCCCTAATTTTGTATTTTATTGACTGTACAGCCAGCAACACAGCACCCTTTTGGCACATTTGCCAGATTAGAAATGATCGAAATAGTACAGAAGACAAAGACTTTTTACTTGACAGCTTGAAGTGAGTTTTCTTTGTTTCAGAGGGCTTCATACCCATTAAAATTCACAAGAACATACAAAATTTGACTTTGTTTCTGTGTAGGCTGTCAGTTGTCCAGGTGGTTTCCATAGAAGAGAAGCTTGAATCTTCGACTGGACTGGGTTGCTTGACGCGAGGATGTTTCGCTTCAAATCGCAGAAACTTCCTCAGCTAAAATTCTTGCTCTGGTAGTCTGACTTCTGTTTGACCCTTGTCGAGAAGAACAAACAGAAGCCACAAAAGCTGGAGTTTTAAACCTAACCAGACACCTCCTACTGAGAGGTAGAATGCTATTGGCTAGTGACTAAACCAGGGGTAGGCAACCTGTTCCAGAAAGAGCCATGAGGGTGCAGGTTTTCTTTGCAGCCACTGACTCCACCAGGTGATTTTACTGATTAATATCACTTTGAGCAGATGGAATCAGTTAATCAGTGAAATCACCTGGTGGAGTCAGTGGCTGCAAAGAAAACCTGCACCCTCATGGCTCTTTCTGGAACAGGTTGCCTACCCCTGGACTAAACAATTGCTTTAATTAGCACCTATTGTGCTCGAGTTAACACCCTCCTAATGACAGGGTAGCTGTCCCTCCTAATGATGGGACTGATGCCTCTCCTGATGGCGTGAATGACTCATTACCATGAACAAAAGACTGAAACTGCTTTGATCTGAGTACCCCATTGTAAACGGGACAAAGCGTGTCTCAGACCCCCTCCCCGGTTAAGGCTGGGTTTCAACTGTTTCACATAGAATGCCTCTTTCACCCCTCTCTCAAACCATTTCTTCTCGCTGGCTAAGATTTTAACTTCCTTGTCCTCAAATGTGTGGTTAGTGTCTTTAAGGTGGAGATGAACTGCAGACTGAGGTCCACTGGTGCCCTCTCTGCGGTGCTGGTATAGCCTTTTGTGTAAAGGTTGCTTAGTCTCACCTATGTAGTGTTCATTACAGTTTTCCTGACATTTGATAGAATACACTACATTGCTCTGTTTGTAACTAGGGATCCTGTCCTTAGGGTGAACTAATTTCTGTCTCAAGCTGTTAACAGGTTTAAAGTAAACTGGGATTTTGTGCTGTCTGAAAATCCTCTGTAGTTTTTCCCGTACTCCTGCTAAATAAGGGAGAGACACTCTTCTTCTTCTTGTCTCTGTCTCCTGTCTGTCTGGTCTCTTTGTTCTCTGGGACTTCTGCACTTTGTCCAGGGACCATTGTGGGTACCTACATACTGTGAGGTCTTTCCGGACAAGTTGTTGTTCTTTAGCCCTTCCCTCTGCAGTTGTGGGCACCTGTAGGGATCTGTGTTGAAGAGTCCTGATCACCCCGAGCTTGTGTTCAAGGGGATGGTTTGAGCCAAATATCAGATATTGGTCAGTGTGAGTGGGTTTTCTGTAAACCTTTAGGGTTTACAGAACAACAAGTTTCAGTCTTTTATTCATGGTAATGAGTCATTCACACCATCAGGAGAGGCGTCAGTCCCATCGTTAGGAGGGACAGCTACCCTGTTATTAGGAGGGTGCTAACTAGAGCACAATAGGTGCTAATTAAAGCAATTATTTAGTCACTAGCCAATAGCAGTCTGGCTCTCAGTAGGAGGTGTCTGGTTAGGTTTAACACTCGAGCTTTTGTGGCTTCTGTTTGTTCTTCTCGACAAGGGTCAGACAGAAGTCAGACTACCAGAGCAAGAATTTTAGCTGAGGAAGCTTCTGCGATTTGAAGCGAAATGTCCTCGCATCAAGCAATCCAGTGCAGTCGAAGATTCAAGCTTCTCTACTAAAATTTGACTTGCTCTTTTAAAAAGTTTCTGGGGGAGATCCCCAGAGCCTCCATAATCAATACTGTGTTTTTAATTCACAGTTTGAAGTGGGTTTTCTTTGTTTCAAAGGGCTTCATATCCATTAAAATTCACCAGAATACACAAAATTTGACTTGCTCTTTTAAAAATGTTCTGGGGGAGCACCCCCAGACCTCCCAGAATCAAAACTACACCCCACTCCCCACCACCCCTTTTTTATACCTTTATGTTCAGGTTTTAATATATAATGTATAATGTGTTTATTGTATTTATTGAGGAAAGGAAGAGTGTGTGCCCCCACTACGCCAAATTTTAGGGAATTACTGGCATTGATTTTTGCCAGCAAAAAATTTCAGTCGGATGAAAATTTATTGCTTTAACCCATGCTTCACTCAACAAAAATATAAATGCAACACTTTTGGTTTTGCTCCCATTTTGTATGAGATGAACTCAAAGATCTAAAACTTTTTCCACATACACAATATCACCATTTCCCTCAAATATTGTTCACAAACCAGTCTAAATCTGTGATAGTGAGCACTTCTCCTTTGTTGAGATAATCCATCCCACCTCACAGGTGTGCCATATCAAGATGCTGATTAGACACCATGATTAGTGTACAGGTGTGCCTTAGACTGCCCACAATAAAAGGCCACTCTGAAAGGTGCAGTTTTATCACACAGCACAATGCCACAGATGTCGCAAGATTTGAGGGAGCGTGCAATTGGCATGCTGACAGCAGGAATGTCAACCAGAGCTGTTGCTCGTGTATTGAATGTTCATTTCTCTACCATAAGCCATCTCCAAAGGCGTTTCAGAGAATTTGGCAGTACATCCAACCAGCCTCACAACCGCAGACCATGTGTAACCACACCAGCCCAGGACCTCCACATCCAGCATGTTCACCTCCAAGATCGTCTGAGACCAGCCACTCGGACAGCTGCTGAAACAATCGGTTTGCATAACCAAGAATTTCTGCACAAACTGTCAGAAACCATCTCAGGGAAGCTCATCTGCATGCTCGTCGTCCTCATCGGGGTCTCGAAATGACTCCAGTTCGTCGTCGTAACTGACTTGAGTGGGCAAATGCTCACATTCGCTGGCGTTTGGCACGTTGTAGAGGTGTTCTCTTCATGGATGAATCCTGGTTCACACTGTTCAGGGCAGATGGCAGACAGCATGTGTGGCGTCGTGTGGGTGAGGGGTTTTCTGATGTCAATGTTGTGGATCGAGTGGCCCATGGTGGCGGTGGGGTTATGGTATAGGCAGGCGTCTCTTATGGACGAAGAACACAGGTGCATTTTATTGATGGCATTTTGAATGCACAGAGATACCGTGACAAGATCCTGAGGCCCATTGTTGTGCCATACATCCAAGAACATCACCTCATGTTGCAGCAGGATAATGCACGGCCCCATGTTGCAAGGATCTGTACACAATTCTTGGAAGCTGAAAATGTCCCAGTTTCTTGCATGGCCGGCATACTCACCGGACATGTCACCCATTGAGCATGTTTGGGATGCTCTGGACCGGTGTATACGACAGCGTGTACCAATTCCTGCCAATATCCAGCAACTTCGCACAGCCATTGAAGAGGAGTGGACCAACATTCCACAGGCCACAATTGACAACCTGATCAACTCTATGCGAAGGAGATGTGTTGCACTGCATGAGGCAAATGGTGGTCACACCAGATACTGACTAGTATCCCCCCCCCCCCCCCAATAAAGCAAAACTGCACCTTTCAGAGTGGCCTTTTATTGTGGGCAGTCTAAGGCACACCTGTGCACTAATCATGGTGTCTAATCAGCATCTTGGTATGGCACACCTGTGAGGTGGGATGGATTATCTCAGCAAAGAAGTGCTCACTATCACAGATTTAGACTGGTTTGTGAACAATATTTGAGGGAAATGGTGATATTGTGTATGTGGAAAAAGTTTTATATCTTTGAGTTCATCTCATACAAAATGGGAGTAAAACCAAAAGTGTTGCGTTTATATTTTTGTTGAGTGTATATGTGGCCCTGCGACAGACTGGCATCCTGTCCAGGGTGTACCCTGCTTCATGCCCTATGACTGCTGGGATAGGCTCCAGCCCCAGTGTGACCCTTAATTAGAGTAAGCGGTTGAAGGTGAGTGAGTGAGTGAACCTGGCATGGTTGTTGGTGCCAGATGGGCTGGTCTGAGTATTTCAGAAACTGCTGACCTACTGGGATTTCCGTGCACAACCATCTCTTGGGTTTACAGAGAATGGTCTGAAAAAGAGAAGATATCTAGCGAGTGGCAGATGTGTGGACAAAAATGCCTTGTTGATGTCTGAGGAGAATGGGCAGAATGGCAGAATGACTGCATGACACCTTCATGTTAGTATGGACCAACATCTCTGATGAATGTTTCTAACACACACACACACACACACACACACACACACACACACACACACACACACACACACACACACACACACACACACACACACACACACACACACAGACATATATGTATGTGTGTGTGTGTATACAGTAGTGTTCAGAATAATAGTAGTGCTATATGACTAAAAAGATTAATCCAGGTTTTGAGTATATTTCTTATTGTTACATGGGAAACAAGGTACCAGTAGATTCAGTAGATTCTCATAAATCCAACAAGACCAAGCACTCATGATATGCACACTCTTAAGGCTATGAAATTTGGCTATTAGTAAAAAAAAGTAGAAAAGCCTCAGTAAAGAGCAGAGGCGGAGGCATTGTGGTCTACGTGAATGACAAATGGTGTCGACAGGTTACGGCGAGAGCAATGGTATGTACTCCTGACGCTGAACTCCTTTGCTTATCTTTGAGGCCCTGGTATTTACCTAGGGAGTTTGGGAATATTATCCTGTGTGCAGCATACGTCCCCCCCCAGCGCGAACGCAGCAAGGGCTGCGCGTCTTACAGCTGACTGTATACACGATCAACTGCAACGCACACCGGGTGCGCCGGTTTTTATTCTGGGTGACTTTAATCACTGTAAATTGGAACTATTGCTACCGGATTATGACCAATATGTGAGATGTGCTACACGAAATAACAGCATATTAGACAAATGCTACGGAAATGTTAAAAATGCCTATACTGCCACCTTGATGCCCCCTGTAGCCAACTCAGACCATAGCACTGTTCACTTATTATCTTCATACAGGACTGTATTAAAGAGCTCTAAGCCAAAGACAAAACGGGTAACATTATGGTCTAATGACAGCATTGAGACTCTAAAAGGTTGTTTTCTCAGTACAGACTGGAACATATTTCACAGCCAGGACCTTGACTCTGCTACAGAGTTAATTACAGACTATATTCATTTCTGTATTGAAAGTGTTGTCATAAAAAAGGATGTTGTTATATATCCAAATAACAAACCCTTCATTACTAAGCAAATCAAAGACTGTATTAACAGAAAGAAAATTGCTTTTAAAACTCATGATAAGACAAAAAGAACTTAATCAGCAATTGCGTGTAGCAAGGAGAAAACAGAAAGAGCTTTTAGAACTTAATATTTCAGACACCAAGAGAGTCTGGGATTCTATGAAGGCTATTACAAACATGAACCCTTATAAAAAGCATTTTATATCACTTGATGACTCCAAAATGGCCAATGAGTTAAATGATTTTTATTTGAAATTTGAGACACATGATTTCTCTGAAAAGTGTAACAAGGAGCTGGACTCCCTACCCCCCTCTGATAATGCGTCACATAGACTGTGGATTGATCCTCAACAGGTCGAACGTCTCTTTCAGCGTGCTCCGTTAAAAAAGGCTGCAGGGCCAGATGGCATTTCATCATTTTTGTTAAAAACATTTGCACAGGAGCTTACTGCAGCTTGGTGTCCTGTTTTTCAACAGTCTATAGACACCCATACAGTCCCTGCCCTGTGGAAACGTTCTATGATCATCCCGGTGCCCAAGAAGGCAAACCCCAGCGAAGACAATGATTTTAGGCCTATAGCATTGACATCAGTTGTGATGAAATGTTTCGAGAAATACGTACATTGTGAGCAGGCTGAAAATAGATGTAGATGGCAAATTAGATCCATTTCAGTTTGCTTACAGGCGAGGGCGATGCACAGATGATGCGATTTCCACCATCATGCATCTTGTTTTAAAACATCTTGATGACAAGTCATCATATGCCCGATTACTTTTTATTGACTTCAGCTCCGCCTTTAATACGCTTCAGCCATACTTACTAATTCAGAAACTTAAAGCGTTGGATGTCAACCCGTCACTTATACGGTGGTTTCACTCTTTTTTGACAAACAGAACACAGCAGGTTAAGGTAAATTCTAGCCTGTCCCAAATCAAAGACATCAGTACTGGAGCACCACAGGGATGTGTGAGCTCACCTGTCCTTTTTACTTTATATACTAATGAGTGTTCAGCCAAGCACCCTGGGAACTATATTTTTAAATATTCAGACGACTCAGCACTTCTGTGCTTACTTCAACAGAATGATGATTTGAATATCTATCATTCAGAGGTGAGGCAGTTTGTTGAGTGGTGTGATTCCAGTTACCTTACTTTAAATGTTAAAAAGACAGTCATTTTGATCCAAAGTTAGTTGGCAATCACAACCCTGTAATTATACACCAGCAACCAATCACACAGGTGCAATCGTACAAATATCTTGGTGTCTGTATAGACAGTTCCCTTACATGGAACACTCATGTTGACTGGTTATGTTCCCGCTTGAATCAACGACTCTATTTTCTACGGCGTTTGCGTTTTCATGGAGTCGACCAAAAAATTATGTTACTGTTTTATCAGGCAGTTCTTGAAAGCATTCTAAGATATGGCATAACCACTTGGTTTGGGAACCTTCCTGTGTCCCTAAGATCAAACTATTAAACTACCTTGTTGTCACAGCAATGAAAATCATTGGTTTGAAACAGTATAACAATCCTCAGTCAATTTTTGATCAGTGCGTGATGAAGCAAGCGGACAGAATTCTTTCTGACTCCTCCCATGTTCTGCACACGCAATACGAGTTGCTACCATCGGGCCGGCGTTTCAGAGTCCCCCATTACAGACTGAATAGATATAGGAACTCTTTTGTTCCTATATCAATCATAGCCCTTAACAAATATCATAATAAACACCGCTAACAATCAGGCACACTAGGAGGTTTTAGTACTTGTATGTTTTTTTATTTATTTTTATTCTTTATTTATGTATTTATTTATTTATTGTTATGAACTGTTTATGTCTTGTTCTGTATCTTTGTATGGGTCATGATTTTTGAGAAGTCCAAGACAAATTTCCCCATGGGGACATTAAAAGTATCTATCTATCTATCATCTATCTATCATGTATCTATCATCTATCTATCATCTATCTATCTAAAAGGGGGTGTTCACAATAATAGTAGCATCTGCTGTTGATGCTACAAACTCAAAACTATTACGTTCAAACTGCTTTTTTAGCAATCCTGTGAAGCACTAAATTAGTATTTAGTTGTATAACCACAGTTTTTCATGATTTCTTCACATCTGCGAGGCATTAATTTTGTTGGTTTGGAACCAAGAGTTTGCTCGGTTACTAGTGTGCTTGGGGTCATTGTCTAGTTGAAACACCCATTTCAAGGGCATGTCCTCTTCAGCATAAGGCAACATGACCTCTTCAAGTATTTCCATGATACCTGGTATGCGATATATAGGCCCAACACCATAGTAGGAGAAACATGCCCATATCATGATGCTTGCACCACCATGCTTCACTGTCTTCACTGTGAACTGTGGCTTGAATTCAGAGTTTGGGGGTCGTCTCACAAACTGTCTGCGGCCCTTGGACCCTTTAGGCCAGTTGATGTGTTCTTTGGCAAATTGTAACTTCTTCTGCACGTCTTTTATTTAACAGAGGGACTTTGCGGGGCATTCTTGCAAATAGATTAGCTTCACACAGACGTCTTCTAACTGTCACAGTACTTACAGGTAACTCCAGACTGTATTTGATCATCCTGGAGCTTATCAATGGGTGAGCCTTTGCCATTCCGGTAATTATTCTATCCATTTTGATGGTTGTTTTCCATTTTCTTCCACACGTCTGTTTGTTTTTTTTTTTTGTGTTTTTTTGTCAATTTTAAAGCATTGGAGATCATTGTAGATGAACAGCCTATAATTTTTTGCACCTGCGTATAAGTTTTCCCCTCTCCAATCAACTTTTTAATCAAAATATGCTGTTCTTCTGAACAATGTCTTGAACGTCCCATTTTCCTCAGGCTTTCAAAGAGAAAAGCATGTTCAACAGGTGCTGGCTGCATCCTTTCATAGGGGACATCTGATTCACACCTGTTTGTTCCACAAAATTGACGAACTCACTGACTGAATGCCACACTACTATTATTGTGAACACCCCCTTTTCTACTTTTTTTACTAATAGCCCAATTTCATAGCCTTAAGAGTGTGCATATCATGAGAATCTACTGAATCTACTGGTACCTTGTTTCCCATGTAACAATAAGAAATATACTCAAAACCTGGATTAATCTTTTCAGTCACATATCACTACTATTATTCGGAACACTACTGTACATCTACATCTTGTGTTTCGGTGAACACTTGACTGCAAACTTCCACACCTTGCACAGTTGATTTGACCTAATTGCATTTATTTAAAATTACATGACGATAGCACAGTCTTGTAATATCCGTCTCCAGAGGAACCGTTGCTTCCATAATCTCCAGGAGTTCATTTTAAGATACTTTGAACAGTCAATGATGGAATTCCAAACAGAGCCAACACATTTCAAATAAGCTGACAAAGGTTGACACTTGATGACGCAAGGATCAGCAATAAAGTGGAGACTGATTTAGTTTGTTGAATATCAACGGTAGAATTGCTACTCCAACACATTCAGGGCATTTAGACACACACTTCACTGCATCTGACTGCTTTCAAGATGATAATAATCTCTTTTTTAAGATGACAGACTAACAGCTCATCTGGAGGAATGAAGTGTGCAGCTGACGAGCAAGACAAACACCCTGAAATACAAAAATATATAGCCAAAATGCATTCCACTGTGAGATGTACTGTGGCTATAGAGCTGTATTTCTAAATAAGTTACAACAAAATTTACACTGAAAAATGTATTTAATTACAGGTGCTACAGCTAAGTGATAAAGTGAAAAATGTTGAGATGTGGTAAGAATAATAATAATAGTTATTACAAGCCCAAATCAGAAAAATGTGGGACATATAGAAAATGAAAAAAAAAAAAAAAACAGTATTTCTTAGATTTACTTCACTTTCTGTTTCATTACAGACAGAACAATCCCAAAGTTATTTCATGTTTTGTGTGGTCAACTTCATTTCATACATCACTTCCTGCATTTAATGCCTGCAGGACATTCCACAGAAAGTTGGTATGGAGGGAATTTAGGGCTAGTAATGAGATATAAAATAAACAGGTTATCACCCTAACCTGCTGTAAAAGCTTTCCAGCTCAATCCCTTTGTCTGACCAATCAGTACAAGTCCAATTTCCTCCTTCCTTACTGTTCCAACTTCTTGTGCAGCTCGCTATATGACTTTTCCTTAGCGTTTGCCACTTCTCAACACATTTCCTTGTACAATTGTCTACTTTCTTCATCTCTCAGACTATTCAAAATCTTGTTTTGCCATCATCTTTATCCTTATACTTTCCTGAACATCTTCATTCTACCACCAATTCTCCTTCTCTTCCTACACAGTATCTTATGAGCTGTCTCCTTCACCACATTTGCAGTACTTTTCCAGTTGTCCAAAATTGCTTCTCCTCCATCCAGCGCCTGTCTCACCTGCTCACTGAATTCCACACAATGGTCTTCCTCCTTCAGCTTCCACCATCAGATCTTTTGTTGAGCTCTGACTCCCTTCCTCTTCTTTATCTCTAAGTCATCCTACAAACCACCATCCTATACAGCTGCACTCTCTCCTGCCACCATCATACAGTCTCCAATTTCTTTTAGCTTGCATTTCTTACACAGACTGTAGTCCACTTGTGTGCACCATCATCCACTCTTATATGTCCTCCCTTTTCTTAAAGTAGGTACTACTCATTTTAGAAATCTTTCTCCATCTCACAACCTACCTGTGGGGCATATGCACTGATGATATTCATCATCACCCCTTCATTTTCCAACTTCACACTCATCAACCCTGTCAGACACTCAATCTCCAACACACTCTTAACATGTTCTTCCTTTAAAATAACTCCAACACCATTTCTCTTCCTATCCACACCATCATACAACAACTTGAACCCACCGCCTATACTCCTGGCCTTACTTCCCTTCGTTCCCTCTTGCACACTCAATGCAATTATAATCACTAATATGACTTAAAGCTTGAAGCCTTACGTTAACCATGTTCAGGAGCGATGTTGACTTCTCTGGGCTTGTCGGCATCTTGGTTGGACCATCAAATCGTTTATTGTCTGAGTGGTCAGACAATAAACTGAATACACCTAAATGAAAGATAAGTGAGGCATTACAACTGGTCAGAGAATTTTGAAACAATAAACAGCACATTTTTCTGTTATTTCATCATTTTCAAGTAAATGATCAACAGTAAGTTTTCTTGGGAGCTACAGACAGTAAATAGTGTTTAATATTTAAGACCCCAACAGACTGTTTTGACACAGAATTGCATTGTTTTCCCGACACTGACTTCAAAGACGATGGTTGAGGATTTTGGAGGGGGTTTTCAATATTTTTATTTTTGACTATGTGCATGTCTTTGTACAGAAACACTAGGCCTGATTGGTGGATTGCCTTAGAGATAGCTGTCCTTCTGGAAGTTCTTCTTTCACCACAGAGGAATGCTGGAGAATTCATGTTTGGTTTGTGCTCTGACATGCACTGTCAGCTGTGGGAACTCATATGTAGACAGGTGTCCAACCAAGTGAATTCAAACCAGGTTCAAACCCTCATAAAAATGCCAAGCTCCCCCATAGCACCTGCAGAAAAAAAAAAAATCTCTAGAGCCGCCACTGCTGCCTGAAACCAATGGACATCACCAAATGCTGCGGTTCTTGGTTGACATGCTTTACCAGGTCTTTGCTGCAGCCTCCTTCAGTTGTTGCTTGTTTCAGGGTCTTTTTGCCATCAGTTTTGTCTTCTTCATAAATTGGATTAAGGTCAGCTGACTTGCTTGGCCATTGAGAATTATTACCTCCACCAACAAAGTCGGGCAGAGGTAATAATTCCTATCCTGATAGGCAAGAATTGATTCGATTTTGAAGCTCATAGGTCAGAAGTCAAAGCCAGGAAAAATCTTGCAAAACTGGAAAAATCACTATTATTTAACATTGAACGAATTTTCAAAAATGCATAACTCTGTCAGAAAAGATCTAATGTCTTTAATATTTGAAGGTCTTGTGTAGGATGGTGTCCTTTATCCACTGACAAAGTTTGATCTGGCTCTGACCCAGATTTGATTTTTTGGCCATTTAAATTTAACATTGAACACCCCATTTAATGTATATTTTACATTGTATCTCAAACATGCCCAATCACTGAGGTGCAGACTGGAAATCATTATCACCTGACAAAAAAGTTTGATCTGGATCTAGTCCGGATTGTGGATTTTATGGACATTTGAATTTAATATTGAAAAGCCCATCCATCTATCTTCTACCGCTTAGTCCAATTAAGGGTCGCGGAGGGCTGGAGCCTATCCCAGCAGTCATAGGGCATGAGGCGGGGTACACCCACCTTATTCTTCTCTACAAGAGTCAAGACAGAAGTCAGACCACCAGAGCAAGAATTTTAGCTGAGGAAGCTTCTGTGATTTGAAGCGAAACGTCCTCGCGTCAAGCAACCCAGTCCAGTCGAAGATTCAAGCTTCTCTACTATACACCCAGGACAGGATGCCAGTCTGTCGCAGGGCCACAAATAGACAAACAAACAGACACACCCACACGCACACCTAAGGACAATTGTAAAGATTCCAATCCACCTAACCCGCATGTCTTTGGATGTGGGAGGAAACCGGAGCACCTGGTGGAAACCCACGCAAACAAGGGGAGAACATGCAAACTCCACACAGAAAGGCCACGGGAATTGAACCCATGACCTTCTCGCTGTGAGGCAACAGTGCTAACCACTAAGCCACCGTGCTGCCCTTGAAAAGCCCATTTGGTGTATATTTTACATTATTTCAATCAAAAGTAACTCTCATTTGTGACAGTGAGGTGCAAACTGGCACTCTCAATGAATAGACTAAGTTTGACCTGCATCTGATCCATACTGTGAATTATCTGATGGTTTGAACTCAAACTGTGAAGGTATGACATCACCATGTCTGTTCACTGTTGTTGGCAATAATCTTCAACATCTGTTGAATGAAAATGCACACTATAGGACTCTTGCACATTTTAAATGTGTCATTTTATTTTGCTAAGTATGTCACACATCTGAGGAAGCTGTCTTGGTGCATGCGCATGTGTGTGATATGCAGTGGTGGGCACACTTCCGATAATCCGATAACAGATAATTATCGAAGATAATGTTTTCATTATCAGATAATCTTTTTAGATAAATTTAAAAACCATCATCGGACTAATTATCTTCTGATGAATTACCGTCTGATAACTTTTAGACCGATAATGTACTAAACTAAGCTGAACAGTGAAAAACATTTTGAAAACTGTTAAGACCTACCTGTTAAAAGTTTCCTAATAAGCATGTTATTCTATCCTCTGCAATCAAACACCACTCTATCGTCTGTAAGCAAAGAAGAACTGGTGACCAAAAAAAAAGTCATTTCTTTTAACACCATACTAATATAATCGCAATGTCACCAAGTCATCCAGAGGCATACATGTTTAACTTATGGTTCAAATTTTAACCACTCATTTTAGACAAGTTATTTAAAATTATTGTCATGTCTGAAGTTTATAAAGTGAAAATATCAGATATATGTTTTCGTTTTAAAGTAATGTGCTAATTTTTAAGGTTTTGTGAGCACATGCTGTGCCAGGCAGCAATGCATTATGGGTAGCATAAGGTAATCTCAGACGTTCACGACAGGACAACTGCATTTCAGACACTCTGTTCAGGGTCCACAGATAACAGCATTAAACTCTAGTGTCTAAAACTCTCATGAATATATTCTCTGGGTTTATAGATGTTAGTGTATTTGTGTTTGTTAAATTCCACGCATCTTAAATGTAGCAGACACGGATTATCTGGAATTTTGTTTGACATTTTTTCAAGGCCGCTACTGCCATCTACTGGCCAGGAGTGTTCATGGCAGTATTAAACGTCTGGGTACATGGCTGCTCTCAAAGTGTTGGTATTGTCCATTGTCCAGGCGCTTTTTGTGTGCATATATTTGTTAACTTTGTATTCTAAAACTACGGATTGAAGTTACAAGAATAAATCTGAGGTGGCCAATGTAAATGAGTCAAGACAGATGGACATGTGAGTGTGTAGATTTGAGCATTTACAACAGAGCTCGCGAACTCTGCTCCTGGAGATCACCAACCCTGCTCCTGGGGATCACCTATGATTTAATGTCACTGATACGAGGTTTCTTCAGAGGATCCTTGGGGCCCACTGGAATGACTTTGTGTGAAATGAGCAATGTTGCCACACTTACTTTGAAAATTTACTTCAATAGTTACTTTTTTATTTACTACATACAGTTACTTTCTAAGCAGTTTTATGCAGTTACTTTATGCAGAGCTGCCGACAACTTGTAACTAATTAGTAATGTAACTAATAAGGTAACTAGTAATCTAACTTGGTTACTCTTAAGCTTGAGTAATCAGCAAAGAAAGTAATAGGTACTTTTCTGAGTACTCAGTCTTAAAAATAACCAATTTAGATTACTAGTTACTTTTTTAGTTACTTTATACAGCTACTTTATAAGCAGTTCTATGCAGTGACTTTATTAGGGGCTGCTGACAACTTGTAACTAATAAGTAATGTAACTAATAAGCAGTGGTGGGCACAGCTAACCAAAAAGTTAGCTTCAATAACAGATAATCAGCTAACTGAAAAGTTTTATTGAGGTAAACTGATAAACCATGCCAAAAATTATCGGAAGCTACAGATAACTGATAACTTCCAGTATTGTCTCTGGTACACTTTGCAAGATCCTGGTAGTCGTAGCGCCACCTGCGTGCGCAGTGGGCACTCCGACCAGCTGTCCATCCCAAGGGTCCGACCCTCGAACCCCCACAGGTATTACCCGACAGGGCTGCTCAAAGGCTGTTTAAGCTGGTGGCGAGGACATTCGTCTAGCTGCTCACTGCCTCCATCTGGACGTTCACCCCGCTGAAGCTGGACTCGCACCCCAGTTGAATAGCCTCCACTGGAACCAGGATACAAGCTGGCCACACCCGTATGCCGAATGTTGGCCTGTCTTCAGCCGGCTGCCGCCGACCAGAACCAACACCCGTCCGCCGAGTGTCGGTCCAGAGTGACAACTTACAACAACTACAAATCTGATTTTGAGCTTTAACACCACGATCATTTCTGGTAGCATCAAAGGTGATCAGAGACCCAAACATTGAGTCAGCACTTCTGTCTTTGTGCGCCCTGCCCTACTACTAGAAGCTCCTCTTTACTACATAGCTTGCAGCAGAGAAGCAGTTGAGAGGAGCAGTGAAGGTTGACTCTATTCAGTAAGTGTCACCATGAGGCGGAGGTCTTGGAAAATAAAGCAGTGCTGACTTATGGTTTAATACTGATAGAATAACTCCATTAATGTCAGTTCTGTGATTTATACAAAGTTCATATATCTTTTAATTTTAAATAATGCACTAATTCTGAAGTTTTGTAACAAACAGACAGATGCCAATGGGATTATGGGTAAAATGTGCCTCCACTAACACTGATTGGTTGACTCATTCATTCTATGTAAAAACCAACACATTAATGTGAGGTGTGTGTGGGTGTTTACATATAAATGTGCTTTTGTAAAATATGCCATTTTTTTAATTGTAAAAAAATAAGGGCATTTGTACAGAGCCTGCCTGGGGACATGGTGGTTATTTATTTATTTATTTATTTTGGCCCAGATTATTGCGTTCCCTCGCAATAATCGCATTTCTTCTGTCTTGAATGTACTGAGGGTACCCATAATGCACCTCGACACAGCATGTCCACACTAAAACCTTCAAAATTAGTGCATTACTTTACAACTAAAACATATATCTGATATTTTCACTTTAGAAAACTTCAGACATAACGTTAATTTAAATAACTTGTCCGAAATTACTTTGGTTAAAATTTTAACCATAAGTTAAAACTGTATGCCTCTGGATGACTTGGGTGATATTGCCAGCGTATCAGTATTGGGTAAAAAAAAAACCCCCCAAAAAAACATGATTTTTTCTTTTGTGTGACCAGCTCTCCTTTTTCTGCAGAGTACAGAGCGGTTTTTTGTGGAACCAGCTCATCTCTGTTTGCAGAGGATAGAACTGCACATCTACTACAAAACATTTAACAGGTAGGTACTCAACTTAATTTGGACTTCATAAATGTTTGTAACTGTTAAGCTTTGTTTACCACGTCTGCAAAAATATGTTAGTGGTCTAAAAATGATCAGACCAAAATTTATCAGAAGATAATTAGTCCGATGATGGTTTTCAAAGTTATCTGAAAAGCTAATCCGATAATGACATAATTAGCGGTAACTGTGCCCACCACTGCTAATAAGGTAACTACTACTCTATCTTGGTTACTCTTAAGATTGAGTAATCAGCAAAGTAACTATTAATTTAATTTGCTGAGTACTCAATCTTAAAAATAACCAAGTTAGATGACTAGTTACTTTGTTACATTCAGCAGCTGACGACAGGTTGTCCGCAGCTGCTAATGAAGTAAGTGTAAAATGTAACTTTAAAGTAACTAATAAAGTAACATTTCAAACTTACTGTGGCAGCACTGGAAATGAGTGGTTACTTAGGGAGACTAAGATGTCTGCAGTTGCCACCTCAAATGGTTCCATGATGTGGTGGATGAGGCAATTACTGTACCAGTGTATACAACCAGACTAGACTTATTTTGTGATGATTTTTTTTCTTATTTTTTAATAACATTGTATACTTTGTTCATGTTCACGTTTGTATCTGATCTTTGCTCATGTGCTCTTTAGGTCAGACATCCAAAAAACACATCTCAGAAGCTCATCTAGATGAGCTAGTGAAACTGAAGGAGCAGCAAGCAAGTCTCAAGAAGGAGATCGGAGCGGTAAAAAACATTTTCAAAAAACAGCTTGCAGACATGAATGAAGAGCACATGGCAGGCCTGCAAATCATGGACATGAAATACTAATGACAGCTGGAACACCAGAAGGCCACTACAAAAAACAGCAGGAAGAACAAAAAGCCCAATTCCACAAACAGCTGGACGGCCAGAAGGCCAAGGCCAGAAAAGAGCAGCATGACCAAATAGTCAAATCTAATGAACAGCTAGAAGTCCAGAAGGCCATCACCAAAAAACAGCAGGATGACCAAATTGCCAAATTCAATAAACAGCTGGAAGACCAGGAGGCCAAGGCCAGAAAAGAGCAGCATGACTAAATTGCCAAATTATCTAAACAGCTTGAAGACCAGAAAGCCACTGCCAAAAAAGAGCAGGGTGACCAAACTGCCAAATTTTATGAACAGCTGGAAGACCAGAAGGCCACTGCCAAAAAAGAGCAGGAAGACCAAACAGCCAAATTTTATGAATAGTTGGAAGTCCAGAAGGCCAAGGCCAGAAAAGAGCAGGATGACCAAATTGCCAAATTATCTAAACAGCTTAAAGACCAGAAGACCACTGCCAAAAAAATGAGCAGGATGAGCAAATTGCCAAATTCCACAAACAGCTGGAAGACCAGGAGGCCAAGGCCAGAAAGGAGAAGGAAGACTGTGAAGCTCAGTTCCATAAAGAGCTTGAAGACCAGATGGCCATCAGCAGAAAACTGCAAGAACAGCAAGAAGCCAAATTCCTTGAACAACTGGAACACCAAAAGGCCAGCTTTCAATATGAGAAAGCATCAAATTTGAGGAATCCCTGGCTTTATGCTTTTGGTGGAGTTTGTGTTTTTGTTGGCTTTTTGTCAGCAAAGTGTGTTCTGAAGTAACCAAGCAACTTACTTATACATGTTGTCAAAAAAGTTAATTGCTTTCTGTAATATTAATAAATAAATGTGAAAATGTGTAAAGTGTACCTCTGTTTGAAGTTTGTAAAACCCTGTCTTTTGAGTGACTCTGTGGAAAGCTTCAGTAACTGCAGGCAAAGTCCTGTTGACAGCTGGAATTCTTTCAGGGGAATAGAACCCAACCTAGGACTCAATTCTGGTTTTGGACAGTGTATGGGCTGGTTAACTCTCTCACAAACAGAGGTTAGTTTACTAGTAGTTATGTTCCTTATTGACTTAGTGGGAGGGAGGGTTCCCTGTGTGCCTGGACCCTCTTAACACCAAAAAGCTCAGAAGAATTATCTCAACAAAGTTTGATCCAGCTGTGATCCAGATTATAGTTTTTGTTGCAATGTAAATTTAACATTGAAAACCTCATTTAATGTATATTTTACATTATAACTTCATCAAACATGCCCCAATCACTCTCATATTTAAAAATGAAGTGCAGACTGGCACTCACTATCACTTGACAAAGTTTGATCTGGCTCTGACCCGGATTGTGAATTTTGTGGACATTTGAATTTAATATTGAAATGCCCATTTGGTGTACATTTTGCATTATATCTCAACCAGACGTGCCTCAATCATTCTCATATTTGAAAATGAGGTAAAGACTAACACTCACTGTCACCTGACAAAGTTTGATCTGGCTTTGACCCAGATTGTGAATTTTGTGGACATTTGAATTTAATATTGAAAAGCCCATTTGGTGTACATTTTGCATTATATGTCAATAAAAAGTGCCTCAGTCACTTTTATTTATGACAATGAGGTGCGAAATGGCACTCTCAATGAGTAGACTGTTTGATCAACATCTGATCCGTATTGCGGATATTTGATTTTAACATTGAAAAGCCCTTTTGATTTATATTTAGTATTATATTTTAGCTTATGAAAAGTCATTTCTAACAGGACTTTGACCTTGAAAATTTTGTCCAAGGTAAAAATTTCTGGAATTGGAGAGGTTTGCTGTCTACATTCCATTTGTTAGCCTTGGGAAGCTCTCGGGTTGCTTTGGCAGTATGTTTTGGGTCATAATCCATCTGTACCAGAAACTCTGTCCTGTCAGTTTGTCAGCATTTGGCAGAATCTGAGCCATATTATAGCCTGATCCACCAGAATTCATTATGCTACTTACATCAGGAGTCACATTATCAATAAACACTAGTTACTCAGTTCCTTTGGCAGCCACCCATTCATCCATCCATTTTCTAACCCTGCTTATTCCAGTTGAAGATCACGGGGCGAGGGGCTACAATCTATCCCAGCGGTCATTGAGCAAGAGGTGGGGTGGACACCGGGGCACATACAAACATGGGAAGAGCTTGCAAACTCCAAACAGAAAGAACCAGGCGGGAAGTGAACCCAGGACCTTCTTACTATGAGACAACAATGCAAACCTCCAGGCCGTCGTGCTGAACTGAAGACATTAAATGCTGCTGGAAACTTGAGTGGACAAAAAGTTGCAGTCTTTACCTTTGCTCATTACATTCCAGTTTTGGAGTACAACCCCTGGCAAAAATTATGGAATCACCGGCCTCGGAGGTTGTTCATTCAGTTGTTTAATTTTGTAGAAAAAAAGCAGATCACAGACATGACACAAAACTGAAGTTATTTCAAATGGCAACTTTCTGGCTTTAAGAAACACTATAAGAAATCAAGAAAAAAAGATTGTGGCAGTCAGTAACGGTTACTTTTTTAGATCAAGCAGAGGAAAAAAATATGGAATCACTCAATTCTGAGGAAAAAATTATGGAATCACCCTGTAAATTTTCATCCCCAAAACTAACACCTGCATCATATCAGATCTGCTCGTTAGTCTGCATCTAAAAAGGAGTGATCACACCTTGGAGAGCTGTTGCACCAAGTGAACTGACATGAATCATGGCTCCAACACGAGAGATGCTTTATTTTTTTAAATTGTTTTTAGCGTTTGTCTGTCATCATGGAGTAGCACGACAATTTCAGGATTCTGATTGTCCCACAGCTGAAAACAAATTGCTTGCAATAGTTGGTATCATTTTAGAAATAAAATTAATTTATAATTTCACATCACTCAAAATTATCTTGTTTATTTCTGACATACAAACAACAAGCAAAAAACGAATCAACAGTGTCAGTAAAATGAGAAACCTATGACCAACAACTGCAAAGAGTGCCGCAGTCTCGAGGCCGATCGAGAACTGTGCCGAGGTGTAATGTTCGCTCTATCGGTGGTTTACGTTTCACTCCTCCTCATCCATAGTTGTTCCAAAAGAAATATTTTGGTTCACCAGCTGGAGTTCCATTTGTATTTAATTGCTCTGCATTGAAGTGATTGAACACAAACACAAGTTGTTAGTTGACACAACTTTGTCCTTATGGCGCAGCAGCTTTTTCCAAGTCATTTGCTGTCTTTTGGGAACTTTACCCAACTGCTGGTCTTCATCCACGGATATTTTGTGGGATTTTCCTCTTCACATCATGTGACCAGCACAGGGAAGCCTCGTAGATGTAAACCATGATGCTAAGTCATGAAAAATAGCAATAATCTGTCATCTTATATGCTAAAATAAATGAATAATCAATACGTTAGTGCTATCTTTCTTTTTCACACATCTGTAAAAGATGTGTGAAAAGGAGGCAGAGAGAGAAATGCATTTGCCTGCAAACCTCATAAAAGTCATGCAGAAACAAGTTTTGCACCCCCTTTGGTGGTCTGTATGTGGAGGGGAAAATTATGTAATTACTTATGGAGGAGGTGTGGTCATAATTCCGATGTGGTTAATGAGATATTTACGTTAAACCCCTTGAATTAAAGCTCAAAGCCTGCACCCAATCTTGTTTGCTTCATTACAAATCCAATGTGGTGGTGTACAGATGTAAAACTGCATATATATATATATATATATATATATATATATATAGATAGATAGATAGATAGATAGATGTGTGTGTGCCCAACTGTAATTACAAGTTAACTGGAAACATTTTGTGCAAACCTTCAGCCTTTCTATGTGGATCCTTTTACAGTAAGATGGAAAAGACAGTTTGGATTTAGGGCATTGACAGTGCAGTCAACTGAGACTGCAGTGACAAATTGCTACATCATGAGGGAAATAAATATGATGTGATTTGATGAGACAAAGATTTTGATGAAGTGAAAGAGTCAGTGAACTAGAACTCATGAACTGGCTTTGGGCATCTGTCTTTATGGACAGTTAGAGGAATATGATAAGGGGAAAAAAATGTGCTCAACAAATATAGTTTACTGAGTGCTTCAAAGAGTTGTTATCACTTATGTTGTCTATACCACTTTTGATGTTCAAATTTTGAATTCTGTTGTATTTACATTATTTTAACATATACATCATTTGTACATGATTGCAATGCATCCAAATAACATCATTTTCTTGTGTTTGTAATTGAAGAATACAACACAATGATAAAATACCCTCAGCTGTATGAGCATGAAAATAGGAAATGGAATGTGACCTTTTGACCCCTTACAATAGGTCACGGTTACCCATCTTTGAACTTGTCCAAGCTCTGTGTTTCAAGAACGCTCCCTGTGAATTTGAAGACTCTGGCAGTAGTAGGACTGGAGTTATGATGAGCACAGACAGACAAACAGATGTACGGAAGCACAGATGCAAGCCATCGCAATACCCAATGGCCATATTTTGGCCTCGGATAAACATATGAAAATTATGTTACTCAGATGCATTCTGATCATGTGCAACTAAAGTACATATTAAAGTTGCTCTTATTTTTTACACTTTCTGTGAAAAAGGGAAGAAGAATAAAACAATTTCCATGCAGTACCTGCAAGCTAGATTTGTGCAGCATGCTGCAGATAAGAATATACGTAGTCTCATCTGAGCCTGTGTAAAGTCCTGCTGGTAGAGCAAACGACCTAATTTAATGAGTATTCATGACCTGTTTCCCTGCCATGTGCTGGTGCTCATTATTAACATAAAGCTCCAGCAGCACACTCTAGAGTTTAATACATCCAGGATTACACGCACATGCTGTCAGTCCCCTGTTTCTACTCCTCTATCTCATTTTCCATCTCTGTCTTTTACTGTACCCATCTATCTTAGGCTGCTCCCTGATGGCTGCCATGTAAACAATCTCTTGAATGTGTCGAGAGTTTTCTGTCCACCTCTGCTGTCTCTTTGTTTGAAGCAGGGCTGTGGGTGTGTTGGCAAAGTCTGAGATCGAGGATTAGAGTCTGGTTGTTGTTCCTTTTCAGATTTAAGTGCTTGATGCTTGATAGAAGTAGCTTCTGTTTATTTGTCCATGGGTGTTTACACAGGTTAGATAGCTTTCAGTGGCCCGTCCTTGTTCCCCTTAATGGTAAAACAAAGTCCCTTGCAGCTCCAAACTGTAAATTTGCAATGTTAACACTGCAAATGCATGTGGTCCCACTCAAAAATATTTTTAAATTGTTCTATTAGACTGTTAAATGTGGTTGATCAACAGCAACAAAGTTGATTTATGCTGTAGTGACGACCTGTGTCGTCACTACATCTAGCGCAAGTTAAAACTGAGCCCACGCGGTAAGATCCTTTACACAATGATGTCGGTTTTCAATGCAGTGCTGCCTGAGGTATCGAAGGTCATGGGCATTCAATGTTGGTTTTCGGCCTTGCTGCTTACGTATAGAAAGTTCTCCAGATTCTCTGGATCTTCTGATTATATTATGGACTGCCACATATACAAGACAAAATATCACTAATGTGCTCAACGCATTCTCTCAACTGTTGTTGTAAAAAATGATGTCAGATATGTGCTGTGAGCTGAATATCAGTTTCAGAAGGTATTTTGGACATGTTCGAAACATGCTCAGTGAGTCCTGTGACTCTAAAATGCGGCATTGGTTTTTCAAAAGCGTGCCACAGTGGTACCACTGGGGACCATAGATGTGCTTATGTCGGTGATTTTGACAATGATTTTGGAGGGAATAACACTTTTATGACATACACACAGCTACTGACAGTCTGGCTGCAGACCTAACACAGTCATTTGATTTGTCGCATTCACCCATTCATACACACACTCACACACCAATGTCAGGGTGCTGCTATGCAAGGCGCTCAACTGCACACCGGGAGCAACTTGGGGATTAAGGACCTTGCCCAAGGGCCCATAGTGATTTTCTGGTCTGACAGAGGTTTGAACTGAGGATCTTCTGGTCTCAAGCCCACCACTTGAGACCACCCTGAAAAAAGGAAGTCAGAAATTGTTGCCACATGCACACAACTGCCCCTTAACATGTTGCCACATCGTACAAATGTTATGCCACACTGCCTTTGTGAATATTTCAAAACAGACTTTTTTATATGACTGCAACTACACTTTGTGCCAATACATCGCGACTGTAGTATTGAGGGGGATGTGGTGGAGGTTGTTGGCTACTCTTGCAAATTGCGGACATGCTTATCTGTATGACTGGGGCATTAATCAATCAATCAATCAATTTTTTTTATATAGCGCCAAATCACAACAAACAGTTGCCCCAAGGCGCTTTATATTGTAAGGCAAGGCCATACAATAATTATGTAAAACCCCAACGGTCAAAACGACCCCCTGTGAGCAAGCACTTGGCTACAGTGGGAAGGAAAAACTCCCTTTTAACAGGAAGAAACCTCCAGCAGAACCAGGCTCAGGGAGGGGCAGTCTTCTGCTGGGACTGGTTGGGGCTGAGGGAGAGAACCAGGAAAAAGACATGCTGTGGAGGGGAGCAGAGATCGATCACTAATGATTAAATGCAGAGTGGTGCATACAGAGCAAAAAGAGAAAGAAACAGTGCATCATGGGAACCCCCCAGCAGTCTACGTCTATAGCAGCATAACTAAGGGATGGTTCAGGGTCACCTGATCCAGCCCTAACTATAAGCTTAGACACCCAGTTCTAATAACAACAATGGATTTAACATATTTTAAATGGGTCCATATGCACAGTCTCTCTATGAGAGTTGATTTTCAATAAATATCTTTTGCATATACACTCATCTCCTACTGTAATTTCCAGATTTCATTTGCAGATTTTCATTTCATGCAGTACTATCTATGTATATGCCTGCTATGATGGGCTGCAACTTACTGGGGATCTTGAAAATTCTCAGGTTGTGCCACAAAACTGCCCAATTAACCAAATCAAAAACTTTGCAAAGATCAACACAGGGTGCAAAGAAGCCTGATCAGTATTCAGCTTTGTGTTCAATGATTATTCACTTAGTGAGGATGCAGTTAAGGGGTGATGTCTTGAGCTTGAATCCAAACTGCTGTGGTAGCTGCACAGCAAGAAGCTGGCACTGAATCCTGTAAGAATGAAGTTTGCAAATTTATTGCACAGCAGGTAGCTCTGTGTGATGGAATTTGGACTACCAATATATGGACAGAGCTTTGATTCCATGTGTGTGCTCCAGGCTACAGTACCTGTTTGCGTCTTTGGACAAGACACTTCATCTGTGTCACCCCAGTCCACCCAGCTGGAAACGGGTACCAGCTTTGCTTGGGGAAATAGCCTGCAATGGCCTGGCGTCCCATCCATGGCGTGTCATGGAGTCTCATCTGCTTCACACTATGGTATCTGGGGATAAGCACCAGCACAATGGGCATCCGGGCCTGTGTGGGCTTACTTCTTCTTCTTCAGCGTCTTACAAGTACCTTGCTTGGAAAGCAGTGTAACACCCCTGTAGTTGTTAGATTTCAAATAATTCTTCCTTTCTTTCCAGAACGGAACAAAAAAGTCCTTTCTTCCTGTGTACTGGGTCGATACGTCTCACACATGGAAGCAAAAATTACCTCCACACCAGGACAAGAGCATCACCACCAGAATGATAAAGTTAAGCCCCAATAAGACAAATTTCTGCATAATAATTTACAGATTTGTCTAAAATTGATTTGATATTCCAGCTTGAAATCATTTTTTACAGTATTTTTGCATCTGTAACTGATATGGATGACTTTTGTGAAATACAGTGAAATAAATCTTGTACCTGAGTTAAATATGAGCCAGAAATAAAGCTTGCTTCTACAATAGAGGTACTGCAGGTTGACGTGACATGCTTTAGGCATATAAAACTCAAATAATGGTGGGAAAGTGTGTATGTATGAGAGTCAGTATGTGATCACAGTTGTTCAAAAGCCTGTGGGCACAAACGGATGCCTGGAATCCTCCGTCTTTTCACGTTGGTGGAATGAGTCTGTGACGGAAGGTGCTGCCCATCTGCCACAATTCATTACAGTCGTGGTGTTGGGTGAAGGAGTTCTCAAATGCAATTGATATTTGCCATCATCGCCTTCTCAACAGCTGCCTCTAGGCTTTCCAGCTCTAACCACAGAGCTGGTGTTCCTCGTGAACCTGTTCGGTTTGCTAACACTGCCGGCCCTGATCGGGTAAGCTTTATAGTGAGACGTGTTCACAGATGCGATCTGCTGGGCTTTGTTGTGCTTGGTGCTGATGCTGCTGCAGGCATGTTGGTTGGTGAAAAATCTTAACATTGGTTCATGTTTTTTCTCTGTCTTATGAAAATCTAAAGCTGAAAGTGGAAAAAAGTCAAGTGAGTTAAAAAATAAAATTTCAGATCATGTTAGCCAGCCAAGTCCACAAAGGGGTAGCATGACTCAGAATTGAAGGTCTACATTTCATCCCACATCCAAAGACATACAGGTTAGGTGGATTGGAAACATTAAACCATCTGTAGGTGTGTATGTAGGTGTGAATGTGTTTGTTTGTCTATATGTGGCCCTGCGATAGACTGGCATCCTGTTCAGGGTGTACCCTGCCTCACACTATATGACTACAGGGATAGCCCCCCCCAGAGCCTTAACTGGAGTAAGCAAGTACAGAAAATAGATGGATGGAACTCCTTATCCCACTGAGCTACTTGCTCTCCAGTTTACTTTAACCTTAACTATTTTATTATTTAACTACACACCTTTTTATCATTCTATATTGTCTATTCAGTTGTTAACAGGTATCAACAGAATTACAGTGCATACAGAACGTATTCACAACGCTTCACTTTTTCCCACATTTTGTTATGTTATAGCCTTATTCCAAAATTTAGTGAATTCATTTTTCCCTCAAAATTCTACTCACAACACTGCATAATGACAACGTGACAAAGTTTTTTTTGTTTCAAATTTATTACAAATCAAAACTGATAAATCACATGCACCTAAGTATTCACACCCTTTGCTCAATACTTTGTTGATGCATCTTTGGCAGTAATTACAGGCTCAAGTCTGCTTGAATATGATGTAACAAACTTTGCACAGTTTTGGCCATTTCACTTTACAGCACCACTCAAACTCCAACAGGCTGGATGGGGAGCATCACTGCACAGCCATTTGCAAATCTCTCCATTGATGTTCAGTCGGATTCAGGCCCCTCAAGGACATTCACAGAGTTGTCCTGAAGCTACTCCTTTGATATCTTGGCTGTATGTTTCAGGCCACTTTCCTGCTGAAAGATGAACTGTTGCCCAGTCTGAGGGCAAGAGCGCTCTGGAGCAGGTTTTCATCCAGGATGTCTCTGTACATTGCTGCATTGATCTTACCCTCAATCCTGACTTGTCTACCAGTTCCTGCCGGTGAAAAACATCCCCACAGCATGATGCTGCCACCACCATGCTTCACTGTAAGTGATGAGCAGTGCCTGGTTTCCTCCGAACATGATACCTGCCATTCACACCAAAGACCACTGGTGGATTGCTGTAGAGATAATTGTCTTCCTGGAAAGTTCTCCTCTCTCCACAGAGGAATGGTAGAGCTCTGACAGATAACGTTTGGGTTCTTGGTCACCTCCCTGTCTAAGGCCTTTTTCTCATGATCACTTAAGTTTAGACAGGCGGCCAGCTCTAGGAAGAGTCCTGGTGGATCCTAACTTCTTCCATTTACGGATGATGGAGACCATTGTGCTCAATGGGACCTTCAAAGCAGCAGAAATGATTCTGTACCCTTTCCCAGTTTTGTGCCTTGAGCCAATCCTGTCTTGGAGGTCTACAGACAATTCCTTTGACTTCATGCTTGATTTGGGCTCTAACATGCACTGTCAACTGTGGGACCTTATATGTGAACAGGTGTGTGTCTTTCCAAATCATGTCCAACCAACTGAATTTACCCCAGGTGGACTCAAATTAAGCTGTAGAAACATCTCAAGGATGATCAGACAACTTTATTGATCCCAAAAAAAAGGGCAATTATGTTTACACTCCAATTACCTCAGACAAGATACAGCTAATTAATCCACAATTATTACTTGTTTACCGTAATAATGGCACACATCAAAATTAAAGACAACACATATACATTTGACATTGTTTATCTGTACTAAACTTGAAGCAGTCCGTCATCTGAATTGAGATAAGTGGGTGAAGGCCGCAGCAACTGGAGTTGCACCTCCACTAGCTTGGGGGGAACGGGGACCTGCCACAGCTTAAAAACCGTGCAACCCCCGGAGGGGGGAGAGGTGGCGTGAGCGGTGGCCAGGATGGGGTAAAGTGATGGGGGAGCAGGAAAGGAGGTAAAGGGAAAAAAATATGGAGCATGCTTCAGTCTTGTCCATGTGTAAGTCTGTCAGTTTATTGTCTTTGTGGGTTGAGATAAGGACACAAATAATCTCACCAGAGACTGAAGACATTCCTCTGGAGGTAAACATTGGGCAATTTGTCCTTGAGGCTAGATAAGCCTGGAGTGTTGTGGTTGAGCAGTGAAAAACACTTTTAACAGTTTCACTTGACCAACCAAATCCCAATTATTAATTAAGAATATTCACCGGCCTCCGAAACCTTCGGCTTCAACTGCAAGGCACGCATCAGCTCCAAGGTGTCCACCAATTTGTGTCTGAGTTCAAGAGTCAACGCAGTCTGAGAATGCACTGCCTTGCCAACCTTGTTAATCATGACGGACAAGCGAGGGGCCGTGTTTCTTGATGCTGCCGTCTTGCCAATTTTCCGGTAGATCAGGGCAGCACATAAGCCAAAAAGTACCAGCCCTGCTACGTTTCTCTGTAGGCTTTCAGTTGTCCAGGTGGTTTCCATAGTAGAGAAGCTTGAATCTTCGACTGGACTGGGTTGCTTGACGCGAGGACGTTTCGCTTCAAATCGCAGAAGCTTCCTCAGCTAAAATTCTTGCTCTGGAAGTCTGACTTCTGTCTGACTCTTGTAGAGAAGAATAAAACAGAAGCCAACAAAAGCTGGAGTTTTAAACCTAACCAGACCCCTCCTACTGAGAGGCAGACTGCTATAGGCTAGTGACTAAACAATAGCTCTAATTAGCAACTATTGTGCTGTAGTTAGCACACCTAATGGCAGGACAGCTGTCCCTCTAATGATGGGATGGATGTCTTTCTGATGGCTCCCTTGATGACGTGAATGACTCATTACCATGAACAAAAGACTGAAACTCCTTTGACCTGAGTACCCCATTGTAAACAGGGGATAAAGTGTGTCTCAGACCCCCTCCCCGGTTAAGGCTGGGTTTCAAACATTTCACAAAGAATGCCTCCTTGACCCCTCTCTCAAACCATTTCTTCTCTCTGGCTAATATTTTAACTTCCTTGTCCTCAAACGTGTGGTTAGTGTCTTTAAGGTGGAGGTGAACCGCAGACTGAGGTCCACTGGCGCCCTCTCTGCGGTGCTGGTATAGCCTTTTGTGTAAAGGTTGCTTCGTTTCACCTATGTAGTGTTCGTTACAGTTTTCCTGACATCTGATAGAATACACTACATTGCTCTGTTTGTAACTAGGGATCATGTCCTTAGGGTGAACTAATTTCTGTCTCAAGGTGTTAACTGGTTCAAAGTAAACTGGGATTTTGTGCTGTCTGAAGATCCTCTGTAGTTTTTCCCCTACTCCTGCTAAATAAGGGAGAGACACTCCTCTTCTTCTTGTCTCCGTCTCCTGTCTATCTGGTCTCTGGGACTTCTGCACTTTGTCCAGGGCTTAAAGGACGCTGCCAACTCTTGGAGCTCTGTCTCAGCACCACGTATTTCCTGTTTAGGGGGAATTACTACAGGCAGATTCATGGTTGTGCGATGGGGTCTCCGGTATCCCCCATTGTGGCCAATCTGTACATGGAGCGAGTGGGGAAGACAGCCTTGATGTCTTTCACGGGCATGTCTCCCAGTCACTGGTTCAGATATGTTGATGACACATGGGTCAAAATCAAGCAACAGCAAGTTGAGGACTTTACAGAACACATCAACTCGGTGGATGCCAATATCAAGTTCACACGTGAGGATGCCAGAAACAACCATTTAGCCTTCCTGGACTGTGATGTTACGATTGGAGAGAACAGGCAGCTCCAGACAGGGGTTTACAGAAAACCAACTCACACTGACCAATATCTGCTCTTCGGCTCAAACCACCCCCTTGAACACAAGCTCAGGGTGATCAGGACGCTTCAACACAGAGCCCTACAGGTGCCCACAACTGCAGAGGGAAGGACTAAAGAACAACAACATGTCTGGAAAGCCCTCACAGTATATGGGTACCCACAATGGTCCCTGGACAAAGTGCAGAAGTCCCAGAGAACAAAGAGACCAGATAGACAGGAGACGGAGACAAGAAGAAGAGGAATGTCAGACTTCCAGAGCAAGAATTTTAGCTGAGGAAGCTTCTGCGATTTGAAGCGAAACGTCCTCGCATCAAGCAACCCAGTCCAGTCGAAGATTCAAGCTTCTCTACTACAGCCAAGCTACCATGAGACAAAAAATGAATAAATCCTCGACATCCTCAACGGAGAAAGGCGCCAAGCATGCAACACGCCAAGGCACCCAGGAGTCGAGAACATAGCTCGCAGAATACATTCCATCTGGGCAGGTAGTATCCCCCAGTCCTGACCTTCCTGTAGAAAAAATGGTGTCAATAGCGTTCAGAGACCAGCTGATCAATTCTATGGTTAATCCAATAGTAGTCCAATAGATCCAGAATCCAATATAATTTGAGGAATTCACAGTCTGGTGAAGTCGGGACTTGAAGGTTATAGGCAGAGAACAGAGATGAGGGAGAGTGGAGGAGAAGCGACCGTCCTCATCAGAGACCCAAGCAGCACAATCAATGGAAACAGGATGTACCTGAGCTCAATTTTAAGCTTCATGGCAAAGGCTGGTAATAGTTACAGTACGTACATGTGATTTCTAAGGTTTTTATTCCTAACAAATTTGCAGAAATCTCAAAAAAAAAAAAACTTTTTCACATTGCCATTATGGAACATTGTGTGTAGAAGTTTGAGGAAAAAATGAATTTCATCCATTTTGGAATGGGGCTGTAACATAACAAAATGTGGAAAAAGTGCATCGAAAACTTCTGAATGCACTGTAGAGCTTCACCTTCTGGGTTATTCGTTGACTGGAGGGGAAAAAGGTTTTCACAAATCCACATGGGCCCCTTCATGATTGTTAGTTCTGAGCCTGCTTTCCTTTAAGTTTTCATAGAAATATTTTCAACCAACATAAAAAAAATCACTCGTCCTGATGGATCCTACATGGTACAGTACAACCACAGTGATACAGCACTCAGTGTTCTAAAAAAAAGCAGTTTTTTATTTTCTTGTACGAGGTCTTTCAGTAAAGTAACGGACCTTTTTATTTTTTATTTTTTAAACTATATGGATTTGATTCATATGTTTTTACGTCAGACAAGCTTGAACCTTCGTGCGCATGCGTGAGTTTTTACACGCCTGTCAGTGACGCCATTCGCCTGTGAGCACGCCTTGTGGAAGGAGTGGTCCCGCCCCCTCATCGGATTTTCATTGTCTGGAAATGGCGGAATGATTTGGACTTTTTTCCATCAGACTTTTTTCAGAAGCTGTTAGAGACTGGCACCTGGAAACCATTTGAAAAATTTATCTGGCTTTCGGTGAAAATTTTATGGGCTTCACAGAGAATAAGGACTGTTACTACAGCTTTAAGGACGGCTTTAAGGACGCTCGGCGCTCCGCGCTCCGAGCTGCGACGACGAGGCAGAAAACGGCAGATCATTTCTAAGCTGATGGCTCTGTGGATACGAGACCATCGTGTGCACTTTCTCTGGTTATCACAAGAGCTGGACATCAGCCATTTTCCGGCAGATTTCACTTTTAACAAGAGATTTTGTCATGGAAAGCCGCGCGGAGGCTTTGAGCGTCCTTTAAGTCGTCCTTAAAGCTGTAGTAACAGTCCTTATTCTCTGTGAAGCCCGTAAAATTTTCACCGAAAGCCAGATAAATTTTTCAAATGGTTTCCAGGTGCCAGTCTCTAACAGCTTCTGAAAAAATTCTGATGGAAAAAAAGTCCAAATCATTCCGCCACTTCCAGACAATGAAAATCCGACGAGGGGGCGGGACCACTCCTTCCACAAGGAGTGCTCACAGGCGAATGACGTCACCGACAGGCATGGAAAAACTCACGCATGCGCACGAGGGTTCAAGCTTGTCTGACGTAAAAACATGAATCAAATCCATATAGTTAAAAAAAATAAATAAAAAGGTCCATTACTTTATTGACAGACCTCGTATTTGGTGTCTATTCTCTTTCACTTTCAAGTGTCAGAGTAGTGAGCGCAAACTACAAGCCAAACTTTGACAAAATAAAGATGACTTTCTTACTTAACTGCAATTTGTAAGGAACTAAAATACAACTTTCCAACCTGAAAAAAGAATACCCTGGCTTAATGTAAAATAGAAAAAGCTAACAATTTTTCATGGATCTTTTTAAGTAATTCCAACACAGCCAGTACTGAGTAAATGCCACATGGCTTGTAGAGAAAGACTAAAGTTCAGTAAAGCAGTTTCTTAATTAAATTAGTATTCTTGATTTGCATTGTTCTCAACAAGATTAAGTTGAATTAAGTTAATTAAATGGTTTTGGTGTTATCAATTGGTCACACTATTTTATTTTAGCTGTTCTAATTTCTTGGGTTTACTTCAATTCAACTCAGAAATGTAAATGCAAGTTGTTCCTTTACAGTTTTTGAGGATTAGTAACTTATTTTACTTAAGTTGGAATAAATTATTGTAGCAATTCCAGTTTTATGATCAAATTGTTTAAAGGGCGTGTCTCACATTTTTTTAATATCCCACTTACAACAACATAAAGGTACTCATAATTGTGTCTCTACATACATGTGCTAATAATTAGTGATCTTTGATGTATTTTATTCCTCTCACTCTGCGCGTTAGCAGTTGCAGTTTTGGAAAACATTTCACTCTGCAATTCTCAGCATTTTTAGTGTGTCACATGCTTATTAACAAAACAGTTACATCCCAATGACTGACAGGCACAGGGAAACGAACCTGCTCCATCCAGAAACGAAGCTTCTGAGCTGCTGTTTGAAAGTGACGGCTCGGATTTATAGAGATGAGACGACACACTTCACCCCAAAACTCTTAACTTTTTCATTGTCGGATTTTGAAGCCTAAAGTGTGGTTATGTGCTGTTTGTGTGGATGCTGGTTTACTGAAGCTGATGTGGACATGGGGCATCTGACACTGTTTTTAACAGACTGCCTGGACACAGAGATGGATTTGTTACATTGGAAAAAGTCAGAATACATTATTTCCAGAAATTAATGGACATTATTTAATATGACATAATTGAGAGAGAGGCAGAGCTGCAGTCGGCAATCTCATTTGCGCAATCTCAAACTACATGCGCCTTTGATCGCATGGAGTTTACATTTGGAAATTAATCCATAACACGGTGAGTCTGGCATGTTCAGGATTTTACCCCTTTTGTGTTTTGTGGCTAGAGGTCTTTTTTTTTTTACTTTGAGAGAGAGCGAATTTGGAGATGTGTGCTGCAAAGCTCGCTGTGTGTGTGTGTGTGTGTGTGTGTGTGTGTGTGTGTGTGTGTGTGTGTGTGTGTGTGTGTGTGTGCGCATGCACATGCACACTCATAATTAATTGTGCACAAAACTGATCCTGCAGCAGAGATGGTTATTGACAGGCTGACTCGTGGCTGCAGGTGCACATCACCCTTCTTGGAGCCGCAGCTTTTACAGTGACTGCATCAAAATGAACAGTTATCGCTTAAAAATGAGTTATCATACTTATGTGAACTTTGGAATTAGTCTGTGCCTCCGTTCTTAACGTAGCAGCTATATTCCATTGAAGCGTACACTGGGACACTTCTAGTAGCAGCATCACTTGTCGGAAACACCCGAGTACTCACGAGTACTTTGTTTTCAGATGGCTCTGTAGCTGTTTGCTGCGAATGCCATATACTTTGAAACAGGTCACTGAAGGGCACAAAGTAATCCCGGTGGATCTATGGATGGTCACTAACAGCCTAAATCTAAATTATTATGATTTTGGTGCGACATGTCCTTTAAGGCTCTTCAATTTAACATATGCACGCAAACCCATTGAAACTTTTTTTGTAGAATACATATCTCCCAAAAGTAAAACTGAAATTCTGATTGCACAGTTTTCACACCACGGTGTGTGCTGTCTGGCAGACATGAAGCCTCTGTGGTAACAACCAAGGTATAATTGCCATTGATGACAAAATTTGATGATGGCATTTACACACTCAACAGGTCTCTATGGGGCATTTTTTCACATGCAGAAAGAACCACTCATTTTTGGCTTAGTAATATTAATGGCAAGTATTTCTTGTAGCCTACCTGTGTCCATTCAGATTGATTGTTTAAAAATAAAATGGTGCCAAATGTTTACTCTTAACGCAACATAAATACAAGAGTGCTGTTCACGAGACAAATAAATCAGTATTTCTTTCAGACCTGTTGTTTCACTATTTTTGGTAAAGCAAACATTAGTTGGTCTGATGAGTTTTCTGTTGTTTAACACATCTAAATATAAGTACCATATAAATAATTATGTAATTAATAATAATTAATGTTGTTTGGAAATTATAAAAAAGACATACAAATACAGTTAAATATACAAGGGGTAAACATAGAATGTGTCAAAGAAAGTAAGTTTTTAGGTGTAATTATTAATGAAAAAATTAATTGGAAAGCTCATATTCAACATGTTCAAAAAAATGGTATCCAAGAGTATTGCCGTATTAAATAAAGCAAAGTATGTTCTTGATTGCAGAGCACTACATACTTTGAATTGTTCATTAATTTCACCCTACCTGACTTACTGTGTTGAGGTTTGGGTCAACAATGTTATGTGCAGACACAGGTTGAGGAGCGGACCAGCGTCTGACTGAACCCAGCGCTAAAATAACCAGAAAGCGGTTCCAATAACAAAACAATTTATTTTCCCCCTTTTGTGCAATACTCGGTGTACAAACATAAAGCGCGTCTGTCTGGCGGAGTGAAGGATGGCGCGCTCTCCAGCACCCAAAGGGATCGAAGCCCGGCGCTTCTGGACTCACGTTCACCGCCAAACACCCCCCAGGTGGACACGACAAACCGACTCTGTGAAAGGTAGTAAAGGTGAGGTAAGTCAGCAGCTACAACTAATATCCTTCAAAGGCACACACTATCAGCAACACATTCAGGTCTGAATTTAAGCTTTATGTAAATGAGCAGCTTCTCACAACAGGTGGAGGATCATCAGTCCGTACGCCACGGCAGTGAGAAGCAAACTGCACAATTCTCATCAATGTTCAAATATACTGCGTAACAAGATACCAAATTACTGTTAACACTTATTCAGACAATCATCACCTCTGATGTGTGCTGACAGCATGTGTCCCTCACCCGTCCTCCTTCACAGGCATGATGTGTCAAACCCAGGCGCGGTCCTCAGCGTCTCACAAACAAACGTCACAAGGTCGAGTTCCCGGCAATTCTGCTCGAATCACTCATGGCTTAAATGCAGAACGCCATCTCATTATCTGCTTCAGCTGAAAGTCTTTAAGTTTGCACGTGAGCATCATCCACAGGTGCTGCAAGTCAGTAGGCCTGCACGTGAACATCCTCCACAAGTGCAGCCAATAATGCTGATGAGGGTGAAGGACTCTTCTGCCAGCACCTTCTCCACAGACAAAAACCAGTTTGCATACCACCTGGAGAGCAAAGAAAAGAAAACAACACCAAAATGTCCAGCCAAACCCCCCAACACACAACAAACAATTATAAAAGTACAGCGCAACCATTATTCATTCTTTAAAAAAGAGCATTAAGAACAATTTATAATGCAGGTTATCGAGACCACACCAACCCATTGTTCATTAAATCTCAAATATTAAAACTTCACAATATAATTTTGTTCAAGACTGTTTAATTAATGTACAAAGTGAAAAAAAACAAGTTCCCTTTAGAATTCAAGAATTTTTTACTGAGAGAGAGAGGGAAAATATCATTTACAGGGCTTGTACGAGGTCTGTCCAAAAAGTAACGGACCTTTTTATTTTTTTCAAAAACTATATGGATTTGAATCATGTGCGCTTGCATCAGCCAAGCTTGAACCTTCATGCACATGCGTGAGTTTTTTCACGCCTGTCGGTTGCATCATTCGCCTGTGGGCAGGCTTTGAGTGAGCACTGGTCCAGCCCCCTTGTCGGATTTTCATTGTCAGGGAAATGGCTGAGCGACTGCCGCTTTGCTCCATGAAATTTTTTTCAGAAACTGTGTGAGACAGCCAGGTGGAAACCATTCGGAAAATTCAGATGGCTTTTGGTGAAGATTCTATCGGTGTCACACAGATTAAGGAGTATTACAACCGGATTAAAGACGGCCCACACCAGCGGAGGGTGCGCCGTGCTCCGAGTGGCCATCGACAGGCTGAAACGACCAGATCATTTCCTAAGTGAAGGCTGTGTTGATCCGGGACGTCGTGTGACTGAAAAGCCACCGAAAGCCAACTGAATCAATCAATCAATTCAATCAATTTTATTTATATAGCGCCAAATTACAACAAACAGTTGCCCCAAGGCGCTTTATATTGTAAGGCAAGGCCATACAATAATTACGTAAAAACCCCAACGGTCAAAACGACCCCCTGTGAGCAAGCACTTGGCGACAGTGGGAAGGAAAAACTCCCTTTTAACAGGAAGAAACCTCCAGCAGAACCAGGCTCAGGGAGGGGCAGTCTTCTGCTGGGACTGGTTGGGGCTGAGGGAGAGAACCAGGAAAAAGACATGCTGTGGAGGGGAGCAGAGATCAATCACTAATGATTAAATGCAGAGTGGTGCATAAGCTTTAGCAAAAAGGAAAGTTTTAAGCCTAATCTTAAAAGTAGAGAGGGTGTCTGTCTCCCTTATCTGAATTGGGAGCTGGTTCCACAGGAGAGGAGCCTGAAAGCTGAAGGCTCTGCCTCCCATTCTACTCTTATAAACCCTAGGAACTACAAGTAAGCCTGCAGTCTGACAGCGAAGCGCTCTATTGGGGTGATATGGTACTATGAGGTCCCTAAGATAAGATGGGACCTGATTATTCAAAACCTTATAAGTAAGAAGAAGAATTTTAAATTCTATTCTAGAATTAACAGGAAGCCAATGAAGAGAGGCCAATATGGGTGAGATATGCTCTCTCCTTCTAGTCCCCGTTAGTACTCTAGCTGCAGAATCTTCCGAATGGTTTCCAACACGGACGTGCTTTTTGCTCCGTCCCAACGCGCAAATTCCTCTGCACGTCTTTCATTACAAAATCTCCTGTAACAGTGGAATGTGCTGCAAAAGTGCTGATGTCCACATTTTCTGTGATTTCTCTGGTAGTCACATGACGTCCCGGATCAACACAGCCTTCACTTTGGAAATGATCTGGTCGTTTCAGCCTGTCGATGGCTGCTCGGAGCGCGGCACGCCCTCCGCCGATGTGGGCCGTATTTAATCCAGTTGTAATGGTCCTTAATCTGTGTGACGCCGATAGAATCTTCACCGAAAGCCATCTGAATTTTCCGAATGGTTTCCACCTGGCTGTCTCACACAGTTTCTGAAAAAATTTTCATGGAGCAAAGCGGCAGTCGCTCAGCCATTTCCCTGACAATGAAAATCCGACAAGGGGGCTGGACCAGTGCTCACTCAAAGCCTGCCCACAGGCGAATGACGCAACCGACAGGCGTGAAAAAACTCACGCATGCGCACGAAGGTTCAAGCTTGGCTGATGCAAGCGCACGATTCAAATCCATATAGTTTTTGAAAAAAATAAAAAGGTCTGTTACTTTTCGGACAGACCTTGTATCATTTTAAAATTGCTGACCAGGAAAAGTTTCTGTGTCTCCATGTGTGGCCCTAGACTATGGAATAACCTGATGGATGAACTCAAACGATGTCCAAATATCAATCAATCAGTTTTAAAATCAGTATAAAGACATGATATTTTCAAGCTATGTATCTGCTGAAGAAGGTTGAGTTCTGTGTGTTGCCATTTGTAAATGTGAATTTGTAAATAGAAATTTGTTGGTAGCTTTCGGATTGTGTCCATTAAGCTGAAGAGTTTGAATTGGTTGAAAATGGGAGTGAGATTTTTTACTTCTCCCAACTCCTTTTGGATGAGATAATTTTATTTTTGGTTAAAGGGGTGGGCGTTAATAAGCTTTGCTTCTGCCTATACCCTTTCAGGCACACGGATGCATTGTAATCCATTTTCTTTCTTTGTTGTAAGTTTTTTGTTGTTGTTTTGGGCTGTGTGGGGTGAATAAATTCATTCATTCATTCAAATATGTCTTCTTATGTTCATATTTTGATTTCAAACTTGAATGTCTTCCATGTCTAGCAGAACAGTTCTTTTGTCTCCATTGATGTCACATATCCACAATTCCACGCACAACACATGCGCGGCATGGGTTAATGTCGTGAACGTAGTAATCCTATAACTTGAATTTTTGTTGTCTGGTATCTCTTTTGGATTGTGGGGAAAGCCAGGTTTGCTTATGCAAGAGGGAGCTCCATATTTACCAGAGGTGTCAAGTAACGAAGTACAAATACTTCGTTACTTGAGTACACTTTTTAGATATCTATACTTTACTCCATTACTTATTTTTCTGCCTACTTCTTTATTCTTTCTTTCTTTCGCTTAATTTTCCCCCGCTAAAACCCTAAAGAGCATACTTCTGTGAGTATTATTTATCTTTTCTATGTTAAACCGACCTGTTATGGTCTTCTGAAACAGTTGATAGATGTATTTTATAACTTAAAAACGGGAGCGACGCTAACGCATTAGCATGTCTATGGCATTTTCAATGTTAAAAGTTAGCATTAAGGAGCTCTCATCACATTCAGGTGCATTTGTTTTCAAATTGTAATATTTCTTAAATTGATTTTTGTTTATATATTAATAATCTAATGATTATTATATACAATTTTAGAGAAAGAGGCAAAAAGAACCTGAATAGAAACACAACAGAAAATATAAAAGCAACTAACAATGAACATACATATATAAATACATACATACATAAATAAATAAGTGTTTCCTGTGAACACCTAGTGCCTCTTACACCTCCATTTCATCCCTGTCTTATTTAATGACAATTTGTTTCGGTCAAACCATATTTTCAGTTTAATTTCTTCAGTGATTTCCTCCAGAACTATCTGCCAAACTAGAAAACTGCTGCATCCTTGTAAGAGCAGAATACTACTGGAATGAATTTGAATAAGGTAAGTTGTTTATTTTTTCCTTTACTAAATGGATGCTGCACTCACTGCAGTTTATTGTCTGGAATAGTCCCAGATTGCATTTCAGAGCTTCTAGAATTGAAACATTTTCATGCAGGTGGTGTTGGGGGGTAATTTTGGGTTTTGGGTCTTGGGCCACATGTAGAACAAATCAGTTTTTAAATTAAGCTTTCAATTCATATAGTGGCATCTACCTTTTTTTTTTTTTTTAAAGGTTACTTTTATACTTTAAGTAGGTTTTGGAGCACATACTTTTTCACTTTTACTTGAGTAAAGTTCAACTTTTACCAGAGTGTTTTTAAACTGCAGTATCTGTACTTCTACTTAAGTAACAAATGTGTGTACTTTTGACACCACTGATATTTACTGCTGAGAACTTGTTTACTCAAATGTTAATATGTTTCTCTATTAGAGCAAAATCGTACAGTGGCCGACATTATGATTAAATCTTGGGAAATTTCGATGTGAGTGAAGCCGATCGAAATTGGCTTGAGAAACGTGTTTTTTGACTGAATACTTGAATAAATTAAACTTGATTCATTAAATCGGTGCAGATTTCCTTTCACTTTGTGTCGTATACGGTACACGTGCCAGTGTAGCTAGCAGCCAATCAGTGCTGCTGCTTATAACACAAAGCCATAGTGCATGTTACAAAACAATTCTCTTTTGTAACAGTGCACATCAGTCTCATTCTGTTTCATAGCATGGTGCCAACACAGGGAAAAACAACCATTGCACCCAAAGTCCAAGTTTTGAAGGCACATGAACTCATCTTTAAATACATTCAACAGTGCACATCATGAATGCACGGCTTGTAGATTGACAACTGCAGATGAGGTAATCAATGAGTGTCCAATGCAAAATTGCTCCGGATCAAATATGCCGTCGATTAGCTGTAGAACATCCAGCTCCCAAGTGGGCTGGATGTTCAGGCAGGACCATTGGTCTTGCTGTACTAGTACTTTCAGTAGGGACTTTAAATGTCTCATGTTTAAATATCATACCGTATAAAGGTCTATTGTTTTAAAGAAATGTGTAATTATATACTCAGCTCTAAGGACTGGTAATTTGATTCTGAGGCAAAACGTATTTGTTGCTGAGAAACAACAGGCAGCACTGACAGGCTCTAAAAGGTTTCAGTGTAAATACTCTGATAATATACTCTGATAGTCTTTTTCAAGACTTTTTTACCTTTTTACTTTTTTTTTTATTTTTTTTTTTTACTTTTTTACTGTGCTCCAACGCCTAAGGAAGACCTCTAACGGTCAAAACATCGCGACGGAGCACTTTTATCAGTTAACTTTCATCATGGTTGGCAAGCTAACTAGCTTGCTAACGCTTTCGTTTTTATTTATTTATTTATTTATTTATTTATTTTCTCTTTTAGCACTGTTGTCGTGCGTTATCTGTGCTGCTCCACAGCGTGTTTAGTTGATTTTTATTTTATTTTAGCACCGTTGTCGTGCGTTGCCTGTGCTGCTTCATGGCCTGTTTGGTGCCTTGATTGGGGCACTCCTTCTGCTGAATCACCTTTAAATTATTTACACATTATTCACTTTGTGTGTTTTTAGGAATCCGCTAGGTTGCGTAGCTACTAGCTCTTAGCCGATTTAGCATGGCGGCTTCTCCTGTCTCTCCCGTACTTTTCTGCTCTGGGTGTGAAATGTTTAGTTATTCCTCGGGCTCCTTTAGCAGTAACGGTACTTGTAATAAGTGCAGCTTATTCGTAGCTTTGGAGGCCAGGCTGGGCGAATTGGAGACTCGGCTCCGCACCGTGGAAAATTCTACAGCTAGCCAGGCCCCTGTAGTCGGTGCGGACCAAGGTAGCTTAGCCGCCGCTAGTTCCCCCCTGGCAGATCCCGGGCAGTCGGGAAAGCAGGCTGACTGGGTGACTGTGAGGAGGAAGCGTAGCCCTAAACAGAAGCCCCGTGTACACCGCCAACCCGTTCACATCTCTAACCGTTTTTCCCCACTCGGCGACACACTCGCCGAGGATCAAACTCTAGTTATTGGCGACTCTGTTTTGAGAAATGTGAAGTTAGCGACACCAGCAACCATAGTCAATTGTCTTCCGGGGGCCAGAGCAGGCGACATCGAAGGACATTTGAAATTGCTGGCTAAGGCTAAGCGTAAATTTGGTAAGATTGTAATTCACGTCGGCAGTAATGACACTCGGTTACGCCAATCGGAGGTCACTAAAATTAACATTAAATCGGTGTGTAACTTTGCAAAAACAATGTCGGACTCTGTAGTTTTCTCTGGGCCCCTCCCCAATCAGACCGGGAGTGACATGTTTAGCCGCATGTTCTCCTTGAATTGCTGGCTGTCTGAGTGGTGTCCAAAAAATGAGGTGGGCTTCATAGATAATTGGCAAAGCTTCTGGGGAAAACCTGGTCTTGTTAGGAGAGACGGCATCCATCCCACTTTAGATGGAGCAGCTCTCATTTCTAGAAATCTGGCCAATTTTCTTGGATCCTCCAAACTGTGACTGTCCAGCGTTGGGACCAGGAGGCAGAGCTGTGGTCTTATACACCTCTCTGCAGCTTCTCTCCCCCTGCCATCCCCTCGTTGCCCCATCCTCGTAGAGACGGTGCCTGCTCCCAGACTACCAATAACCAGCAAAAATCTATTTAAGCATAAAAATTCAAAAAGAAAAAATAATATAGCACCTTCAACTGCACCACAGACTAAAACAGTTAAATGTGGTCTATTAAACATTAGGTCTCTCTCTTCTAAGTCCCTGTTGGTAAATGATATAATAATTGATCAACGTATTGATTTATTCTGCCTAACAGAAACCTGGTTACAGCAGGATGAATATGTTAGTTTAAATGAGTCAACACCCCCGAGTCACACTAACTGTCAGAATGCTCGTAGCACGGGCCGGGGCGGAGGATTAGCAGCAATCTTCCATTCCAGCTTATTAATTAATCAAAAACCTAGACAGAGCTTTAATTCATTTGAAAGCTTGTCTCTTAGTCTTGTCCATCCAAATTGGAAGTCCCAAAAACCAGTTTTATTTGTTATTATCTATCGTCCACCTGGTCGTTACTGTGAGTTTCTCTGTGAATTTTCAGACCTTTTGTCTGACTTAGTGCTTAGCTCATATACGATAATTATAGTGGGCGATTTTAATATCCACACAGATGCTGAGAATGACAGCCTCAACACTGCATTTAATCTATTATTAGACTCTATCGGCTTTGCTCAAAAAGTAAATGAGTCCACCCACCACTTTAATCATATCTTAGATCTTGTTCTGACTTATGGTATGGAAATAGAAGACTTAACAGTATTCCCTGAAAACTCCCTTCTGTCTGATCATTTTTTAATAACATTTACATTTACCCTGATGGACTACCCTGCAGTGGGGAATAAGTTTCATTACACTAGAAGTCTTTCAGAAAGCGCTGTAACTAGGTTTAAGGATATGATTCCTTCGTTATGTTCTCTAATGTCATATACCAACACAGAGCAGAGTAGCTACCTAAACTCTGTAAGGGAGTTAGAGTATCTCGTCAATAGTTTTACATCCTCTTTGAAGACAACTTTGGATGCTGTAGCTCCTCTGAAAAAGAGAGCTTTAAATCAGAAGTGTCTGACTCCGTGGTATAACTCACAAACTCGTAGCTTAAAGCAGATAACCCGTAAGTTGGAGAGGAAATGGCGTCTCACTAATTTAGAAGATCTTCACTTAGCCTGGAAAAAGAGTTTGTTGCTCTATAAAAAAGCCCTCTGTAAAGCTAGGACATCTTTCTACTCATCACTAATTGAAGAAAATAAGAATAACCTCAGGTTTCTTTTCAGCACTGTAGCTAGGCTGACAAAGAGTCAGAGCTCTATTGAGCTGAGTATTCCATTAACTTTAACTAGTAATGACTTCATGACTTTCTTTGCTAACAAAATTTTGACTATTAGAGAAAAAATGACTCATAACCATCCCAAAGATGTATCGTTATCTTTGGCTGCTTTCAGTGATGCCGGTATTTGGTTAGACTATTTCTCTCCGGTTGTTCTGTCTGAGTTATTTTCATTGGTTGCTTCGTCCAAACCATCGGCATGTTTATTGGACCCCATTCCTGCCAGGCTGCTCAAGGAAGTCTTACCATTATTTAATGCTTCAATCTTAAATATGATCAATCTATCTTTGTTAGTTGGTTATGTATCACAGGCCTTTAAGGTGGCAGTAATTAGACCATTACTTAAAAAGCCATCACTTGACCCAGCTATCTTAGCTAATTATAGGCCAATTTCCAACCTTCCTTTTCTCTCAAAGATTCTTGAGAGGGTAGTTGTAAAACAGCTAACTGATCACCTGCAGAGGAATGGTCTATTTGAAGAGTTTCAGTCAGGTTTTAGAATTCATCATAGTACAGAAACAGCATTAGTGAAGGTTACAAATGATCTTCTTATGGCTTCGGACAGTGGACTTATCTCTGTGCTTGTTCTGTTGGACCTCAGTGCTGCTTTTGATACTGTTGACCATAAAATTTTATTACAGAGATTAGAGCATGTCATAGGTATTAAAGGCACTGCGCTGCGGTGGTTTGAATCATATTTGTCTAATAGATTACAGTTTGTTCATGTAAATGAGGAATCTTCTTCACAGACTAAAGTTAATTATGGAGTTCCACAAGGTTCTGTGCTAGGACCAATTTTATTCACTTTATACATGCTTCCCTTAGGCAGTATTATTAGACGGTATTGCTTAAATTTTCATTGTTACGCAGATGATACCCAGCTTTATCTATCCATGAAGCCAGAGGATACACACCAATTAGCTAAACTGCAGGATTGTCTTACAGACATAAAGACATGGATGACCTCTAATTTCCTGCTTTTAAACTCAGATAAAACTGAAGTTATTGTACTTGGCCCCACAAATCTTAGAAGCATGGTGTCTAACCAGATCGTTACTCTGGATGGCATTTCCCTGATCTCTAGTAATACTGTGAGAAATCTTGGAGTCATTTTTGATCAGGATATGTCATTCAAAGCGCATATTAAACAAATATGTAGGACTGCCTTTTTGCATTTACGCAATATCTCTAAAATCAGAAAGGTCTTGTCTCAGAGTGATGCTGAAAAACTAATTCATGCATTTATTTCCTCTAGGCTGGACTATTGTAATTCATTATTATCAGGTTGTCCTAAAAGTTCCCTAAAAAGCCTTCAGTTGGTTCAGAATGCTGCAGCTAGAGTACTGACGGGGACTAGCAGGAGAGAGCATATCTCACCCGTGTTGGCCTCTCTTCATTGGCTTCCTGTTAATTCTAGAATAGAATTTAAAATTCTTCTTCTTACTTATAAGGTTTTGAATAATCAGGTCCCATCTTATCTTAGGGACCTCGTAGTACCATATTACCCCATTAGAGCGCTTCGTTCTCAGACTGCGGGCTTACTTGTAGTTCCTAGGGTTTGTAAGAGTAGAATGGGAGGCAGAGCCTTCAGCTTTCAGGCTCCTCTCCTGTGGAACCAGCTCCCAATTCAGATCAGGGAGACAGATACCCTCTCTACTTTTAAGATTAGGCTTAAAACTTTCCTTTTCGCTAAGGCTTATAGTTAGGGCTGGATCGGGTGACCCTGGACCATCCCTTGGTTATGCTGCTTTAGACGTAGATTGTGGGGGGGTTCCCATGATGCACTGTTTCTTTCTCTTTTTGCTCCGTATGCATCACTCTGCATTTAATCATTAGTGATCGATCTCTGCCCCCCTTCACGGCATGTCTTTTTCCTGGTTTTTTCCCTCAGCCCCAACCAGTCTCAGCAGAAGACTGCCCCTCCCTGAGCCTGGTTCTGCTGGAGGTTTCTTCCTGTTAAAAGGGAGTTTTTCCTTCCCACTGTTGCCAAGTGCTTGCTCATAGGGGGTCGTTTTGACCGTTGGGGTTTTTCATAATTATTGTATGGCCTTGCCTTACAATATGGAGCGCCTTGGGGCAACTGTTTGTTGTGATTTGGTGCTATATAAGAAAAAAGTTGATTGATTGATTGATTGATTGATTGATAATGAGCTGCGATCCCAGTTAAAAGGTAAGGGCCCCTTCACACATAGTATAAATACAACTCAGGGCGAATCACAGTGGAACAGCTCGTATGAGCGAACCACAAAAACATCGACCTGATGGGCAGATGTGAACGATGTTGCTGTAACGGTTTTGTGCACATGGAAACACAGTGGGAGCAGCTGCAGCATGTGTAACCACATCGTGCAGCTGCTGTGAAAAAATAAATAAAAAATACATGCCACCCAAGGGATTCGAACCTGCAATTTCCAAAAGCTCTCACTGATAGCCCGAAACGTTACCACTGAGCTACCATCGCTGTCCTGTAAAAGGTGTGGGAAAATGTCTGATTTCAAGAAGGACATGGACATATATATAAAAAATACAACCACACACCACATAAAAACACTGCATTTTATTGAATCCCTCTTATCAAGCAGACAAGACAAATATGATCTGTCTGTTCATCTGTAGATGACCCATGGTCACAGACAGTCATGAAATGACATGAATGAGAAGCAGGGCGCTCTTATGTCCACATCTGCTGGTGACGTGTCCAGCTGGCCCTGCATGCATGTCCTGCCCGACACGCGTGTCTTGTGGACAGCGTGCTGCAGGACTGACACTGCGTCATGTGGAACAGAGCTCACGTGGGTGACATGACATTCAGGTCGCCCGCTGCGTGTTATGATCTGACGGTCTGTTTCACCTGGGGTAGCCTGTCAACATGCTCCCTGCAGTCCATTGCACCAGCGATATATGTTTTTATGTATGTCCACGTGAGGACAGCAAGCAGACACATGCGGGTCACAGTAGACAGTTGTTAGTTCATGTCAGTCCAAGCATGGTACGTGTTCCCCAGCCGTGACATCCAGAACCACAGATCTCCACAGCTTCCCCTATCGGCGGACACACCCTCTGTCAGTTCAGCACACACACCAATGTGTCACTGTGTCTGTTTGCAAAGCCACACTCGTGGGGGCACTTAGATAAATTTCACATCCAGCTCGACAGTGATTGTCTGCTGACTGTTGTCGTGCTAATAGTGTGAATGGCCATACATTTTCTAAGTGCCAAGCAAGCAGTGTTAGATGTTCATGTGTGTCACCTGGACTTTGGCCGACACCTGCTGTGAGAACATTCGATGGGCTCTCACACCACACACTCTGTCTTTCAGCAACTGGTGTGTGCAACTAGTTGTAGCAACAGATGTACGAGGTGTTAGAGGCAGCTTCGATTTTACACGTATTGCATACGATTCCTGCTTTATGCGCAATTCGACCACATTCGTACTATGTGTGGAGGGTCCCTAAAGAAGGAATGATGAGATGACAATAGCTCTGAAACAAAAAGTGGGGTAGAGTTGATAGTTGTAGGATTAATCGGGTTAAAATTACTTCCCTAAAGAAGAGTAAGTCATGTATAGGCCCTGAGGCCCACTGGTATCGTTGCTTATTCCCTAAACGATGGCTGCTTTTTATATTCATTTATGCCTTCTGCAGGAAGCTTCCTCCATCCTGCAACCACTGAGCACAATTATTACAACAGAAACACTCTTCATGATGGAACATCAGGTGGATAGAGTGCTGTAGTGGGTAATTGTATAAAGCATCTGAATTCAAACTTGTACTTGTTTTGACATTTTGATTCAGATACAGGCTCTGAGGTCCATTGGTTCTGTGCCTGTTCCCAGACTCCTTTGCTTAAAGTGGATGAGAGTCTTCAACTCCCCTTGGACAGGACACCAGATGAAGTGTTTTGTTCAGTAACAAAGACAGCTGGCATGACCAAGAATCAAACCCAGCTCTATGTACTGGCAGGCCAACACCTTATCCCACTAAAGGTGCATTTACACATAACCAAGACGCGTTATGAATGTCATTTTTCTGTCATTTGTGACACATTCCTGACATTCTTAATGTGACTTAAAGCATCTGAATAGGTTTCTTAATAGTGCGTGTTGGTGCGTGATATTCTTGATATTCGTGGAGCATGTTTTTGCCTGTCAAAAAATCTTCCACGAATGTCACACACCACCCTCATTTTGTCTCACGTTGTGGAAGTCGCAACCGAGCGTATTGATCCGTCTTGGTGAGTATTGATCCTTAATAGAACGTGACAACGTTCATAGTGGTTCCTGTGATGGTTTTTGGAGCCTAAACTGTCACGCGTTATTACGAAGTGACACGGAAACTGTCAAGTTTTGACACGACTTGTAACGCGGCGTCACATTTCACTGCACGCTACGACGAATCATTTTTCTGTCACGTGCGCACAATTAAACTCGGCTCCAAATGTCGTTCCACAGTTCCTGCTGAAGCTCCTCAGGACGCTCCTGCAGGTGTTCCACCTGCTGTTGTAACCGATGAGCGGGAGAATGAGTCTGAGCAACCAGAGGAGACTCACGTGCAGCCAGACATCTCTGCACCTCCTCCAGTCTGGTGGAGAAAGAAGCGTGCGCACAATTAAACCCTGCTGCACCACATTCAGTTTGATTGCTGACACCAAGTCGGCTAAAAGTCTAATTTCAGTGCTCTTCAGCGCGCTCCTGCAGGTGTTCCACTTGCTGCATGTGCCTGATGTTTGGGAAAATGCACCAGACGAGAGCCGCATGAAGCCACACATCTGGCGCTGTCCACCTCCTCCTCTCTGCGCCACTCCATGGCACAGAGCCCAACTACGCATGCAGTCACAAAGTTCTTCTGAAAAACCGGAGCGATCTGAATTCGGTTGGATGAATATGGGTGTGTGTGTGGAGACAATTTACCTCGTTCACAACGTGACAGAACTTAACGATGCGCTGTTACGCGCAATAGCGCGCAACAGCACGAAACACTATTCTTGACTGTGCGTAATGGTTCCTGATAATTCTCCAGCAACACGTTCCATTAATCATAAAGCGTCGTAACAGGTTGCAGCAGTTCCTGAGGACACCTGACGCCTCTGCCCCGAATCATCATATTCGTGATCAGCGGCCAAGAATGTGTACTTCGTGGCATTCGTGACTTGTCGTCGTTATGTGTAAACGCAGCATAAGCTACCTGCTCAACACATGTAGAGATGTTATTATGCTCTATGAGTGCAACTCCTCTACAAACATGACTGTCAAAGGCCGTATATTTGTCTCACATGTGCATCTGAACTAGGACTATTGTTCATTCTCAACAATGTTTCTGTAAAATAGAACAGGGGTATTCAGGGATGCTTGACAACAAACATTAGTACTCAAACCAGAATGATCCTGTAACTGATCTCTGTATTACACTAATCCTGATTAGGATCATTATAAATCTCGATGCAGCACGCGTGCAGAGGTGAATTAAGGGTCACTGAATCACGACATCTTCTCCTTAGAGAATACTCAGACACTGCGGCTGAATTGTTGCAGCCACAAACCTTTACCAATAAATCAGTCAGACTCGCTTGACTCAATCCGATGGTTGCAGCTTTATTGAGTTAGTTTGACGAGACAAGTGTGTCAGGTCAGGGAGCAAGCTCGATTCTTTTAAATGGCCACTTGACATCAAGACACAGGAACTTGACAAATCTCCTTATATGTCCCTGAAGAGGTATCACTCTGCCCTGCGGTATTCACTGGAGTCCAGTTCTCTCAGTACAGAACAAACATTCATGCATCCGCTGAGGCATTTTGATTTATTTTCTTTTTGTGCTCCTTTTTCCCCACGGACTCTCTTCTGTCTGGAGTCATGTTTCATTATAATTTAATCTTACTTCTTCACTTGGAGAAAACAGCTCCTCAGCTGGCATTTCGGTAGTCCCTTCTCTTCTGCAGCACGATCCATGATCAAACATCAACCGTTGCCTCATGGCCGTTACTGGTATTTTTTTTTTTTTTCCCTCAGTTATTTGAACAAATTCACAAAAAATTGGTGAATGCCATTTACAATAAGTACCCCTGTTGTGCAAATGTCATGTATTAATAACATACAGATACCTGTAGGTAGGTAGGTAGATGGGGGGGGGGGGTGATTAATCCACTTTCAAAAGAACAAGTGTTTGATTTTGACGATTTAATTTATTTTGCAATTTCTGAAATCAGCACAGGCCCAAAGTTATACAGACTGTCAGAAATATACATACAATATATTAATTATTTGGCTGAATATCAGGTCAGGTGTAATGCTGAATTCAGAACCCTTGGATTTCGACCTCTGGCTTGGGGAAAAATGCCTTGAATGCTATGTTGGAGTGAAATTTCCACTCAGAAACCAATGAGGAATTTGAGCACACCACAGCCACACCACAGTTAACACCACACCCATGGTGGACAAATTTGTGCCCGGTCAGACGACAGTGTTATTAATGTTGAAAATGCATCTTTAAAATGATTTTTAACAAGACATTACTGCTATATGTAATATATTCATATTCTATGTACAGGTAATTAAGTTACCAGCACCACACATCGGCAAAAACATCTTTGACAATTTCTTTTAGCCCAAAGGATAATGCTTGCCTAGCTCAACTGTGGTATAGTATTTCATGACTCAAATTACAGAGGTAATCTCATGAATACAATTTTTTCCAGAAGTAGGGTCTTTCTGAATCTTCAAAGGTTGTGAATGCAGCATAAGAGTATGTGCTGGTGGAACTGGATGGCTGAAAGTCCCAAAGCAAGTTTAACCTTGATGAGACGTGATAACCATCAACAAACCTCCGATAGACGTCTCATTTGAGATATGACCAGTGTTCTTGGCAGAATTGGTAGAATTCATTAAATTTATCATAGAGACATTAATTTATCTCAGCAGTAATTAGGCCCTCTGCCTTTGAGATCAAGATATACTTGAGAACAACCTGGAGTCATCGTGTCTCTGGACAGAGGTGTTTGCCAATGCTGTACCTAGGTGGTTTCTGGGTTGTTCCTGACCACCCAACCCAATTTCCTTTCTGCTGATAGTGACAGTTTGGGTCTTCTTTCAAACCTTGACTAAGTGGCTACACCTTGAAATATCATGCACAATTGTTTGAACAAATGGTCTTGAAACCTGCAGGTTTGTTTTTTTTTTTTTTTTAAGAAATTGCTCCAATTGACATTCCTAACTTGTAGAACTCTTTGATCATCTTTGTCAGATGTGCACTGAATGCTGTGGACTGTGCCCAGTGTTCCAGGTAGTAACCAATCTAATGATGGCTCTGAAACAAACTGAGTCAGTATCATTAACAGGATGATCAGAGGCCTTGGAAAGTTAAATGGCATTTCGGAACTTTCAGCACCACTGATTTAATAATCTAACTTTGTACAGTGGTTGGTCTCAACAGGACAGCTAGCAGTTAGCGCTGTTATGTACTATGCTATGCTTACCTGTTTATTGGCTGTTGTTGGACAAATGAAGAAAACAAGAAACACATATGTGATGATTGCAATTTGATGTTTAATGACCATTATGTTGAAATCATGTAACTTTGAAAAATTGAAACATATGAAGCCCTGGAAAACCCGCAGTGCTACACGGTTGCTGTGTGTCAAAAGGGAGAATTTTGTGAAGATAACTCTGAAGGCCTTTTCAGTATGCCAGAATTGCAGCCATTTTTCATCTTTTTTTTCGCATTTTGAAAATTTGAGTGATTGTGAACTTTTTTTAAATAACCTAAGGAGTATTCTAAAAGTTAAATTTGGTGCTTGTACCACCATTTGAAACATCATTTTAGTTCCCTGCTGCCCTATAGTTACACCCACAGAAGTCTATAGATCCTTCAGAGTTGTCATGGGTGTCTTTGTGACTTCTTCCCTCACTAGTCTTCTTCTTGCACTTATGATGGAGGCTAGCAGGAGTCACTGTGCAGCAGTAGGCAGTGGTTTTTAGCTGGCTGGTCAGAGCGTCCGCCTCCCATGCCAGAAATTGCGAGTTAACGTCCCGAGGGGAGTGCGTGGGAGGAGTGAAAAACACAAGGCAGAGCAAACCCCTACTCAGTTGAGTGTCTACTCAGTAAAGGTGCCCTGACACTTGTACAACTCTGATCTGTGCACTTGCACGCATTCTGCCGTGCAGGAGAGTAAACGTGTCAAACTCATTGTAAACTGTGTGCTGCTCCTTGCAAGTGCACAAAGAAAATTTTGAAATGTTCAAAATCTCCATCACGCATTAATTACGTGAAATTCACGTGAACATTGCACAAACAATTAAAAAACACTGTGTGTGAGTGTGAGTGATTGCGTCAGCGCATCACAGCGCAGCTCATCTGAACAATTATGGTGAAATGTTAAATCTATCATAAACATAATTTTACAGCTACTGATGAGAAGGAATGAACATGCAACTGTTTTACCAAGCCATTACAATATAAACATTACAAATAGTTACCTTTTAGACAGTTCCAATGCGTCCTCCGCCTCATTAAGCGCATGAGAGAGAGAGAGAGAGAGAAAAGCAGGAGATGAAATGGTCCTCTGTGATTCTGGAAGGGATTAGAGGTGTTTTCAACAGCCAACTTTGGGAGAAAATGGTTAATCCACTATGAAATAATTATTTTATATATGCAGTGTCCAGCCGCACAAAGCACGGCATCCAGCTGGGAACACAACGGAAGTCGTGCAAGTGTCAGGGCACCTTTATTCATGTCACATTAAGAATGCGAAAGAACCAACCCAAATCAAACTGGAAAACACTCAAAGCCGCTTCACACATTGTGCAAAGTTTGGACAATTTTTGGACAAATATGGCAAAACAGCATGAAACAGTTCGAATTTATGGACCACAAAACATTGCGCCGACGGGCAGGCGTGCACGATCCCAGTGCGAGAGCTCATGCACGTGATGGTGTCTTTCGAGCAGGAACAGTGCAAGGTGCACCACATTGTGCCGCTTATGTGGAATAAATAAAAAATAAAAACTAGCAGGTACCTGTGGGACCACATCATGCCGCTTATGTGGAATAAATAAAAAATAAAAACTAGCAGGTACCTGTGGGACCACATCATGCTGCTTATGTGGAATAAAATAAAACAAAAAAGAAAAGCACTTACCACCTTCCAGAACCCGCACCTTCCAAAAGCTCAGATTACCGGTCAGCAACTTTACCACTGTGCTACTGAGCTGTCCTTTGAAAGCTGCGGGAATCTGCCTCATATCAGGAAGGACATGGAAGTATTACCAAAAAAAAATTTAAATCCCACACCATATAAAAACGCCGCATTTATCTAGGGAGCAATACAAATATGATCCATCTGTTCCTCTGGTGATGACCCATGGTTACTGATATACAGACATGAAATAAATGAGAAGCAGTGTGCTCTAATGTCCACATCTGCTGGTCCTGTGCGTCCAGTTGCCCCACGCACGCGTGTTCTGCCCAACACACGTGTCTTGTGGATGGCACGTTGCAACACAGACACCATGTCATGTGGAACGGAGCTCATGTGGGTGACATGATGGTCAGATCGCCCGTTGCGTGTTCTGATCTGATGATCCGTTTCAACCTGGCAGCCTGTCAGTGTCTGCTCCGTGCATGCGCTCGCTCGCTATGCTTGTTGCCATGGTGATATATGTTTTATGTCCACGTAAGTACAGCAATCAGACACACGAGCCTCACAGTGAACAGTTGTTAGTTCATGTCTGTCCAAACACAGTAAGTGTTGTCCAGCTGGGATGTCTAGAACCACAGATCACCAGAGCCACGCCTCCTGTCAGTGGAGTGCACACACCCACGTGTCAGTGTGTATGTTTGCAAAATCACACTCATGGGGAACTTAGACAGATTTCACAGCAGTACGACAGTGATTGTCTGCAGTCTGTTGTCGTGTGAAGAGTGTGACTGGGCACACATTTTTGTTCAGTGCCATGTGTGCGATGTTAGATGTTCCATACGTTTTGCATAAAATTCCTGCTTGGTGCGCACGTTGACCAAACTTTGCACTATGTGTGAAGGGGCCCTCTGATTTGTCTTGTTCACACTCTGCTCACAGAATTTGATTTCAGGTATGTTTCCATAAAAAGGACTGATTCGGGCCAGTTTGGCCTGTGATATAGACATAACCATCAGCCAATTATAAGGCCTCCTGGTGGGAGCCAGGCAGAAATAGATGTGTTCATACGTTTTAAAGGCATATTGATGTTCTAAAAGCTATACTGCCTTGTTTAGTGACATGCATGGACTGTTCCAACTCCATTCTAGATAATTAAGTGTACAACAACCCAGTATTGTGCAGTAACTATTTATAATGACAGGGAAACTCTACAAGGCACCAGGGAGCTTGGGGGAAAAAACAAGGACAAACATTAATGAGGTGGTGGAAAACTGGGCTGAACTCAACATTGATTCTTTGGGATACTGAGCAGAATAGGGGGGAAAAAAAACTTCTCATCTTTGATTTCTTTCCATCAGTAATCAGAGCTGTAATTTTCTCAATAATTTGCAATTTGTCTCTGTTGACAGCTTGTAAGCATGAAAGATCTAATACAAAACTGATCCTCATCAAAAATAGGGCAAATCCACACTTTATAGGATTACTGACTCCCTCATAAACTATGGCCTCAACACCCTCCTGAACAAATATTCCATTTATTGGATTTATTTTGTAGATCTCAAAACAGAGTTCACTGCTTTGCAGAACATAAGGCGATCAAATGGTAGAACGCAGATGTCAACAGTCTGCTCAGCTTTTTCAAACTGCATCACCTCAGCTGACAGTGAGCAGTAAATCTAGGCACTATGAAACCACTGTGAACAGAAAGCCGTTCAAAATCCAAAGTGCATCAGATGACAGGTCTATCAGAGAGAAAGACAGTGTTTAACTGCACCTTATTTCTTGAAGGGTGGAGTTATGTGTTACTACAGGATGTTACACTTATTCTTTCATTGTTGCCAAGATGCCATCCAATTTTTGTAAAATCACTTCCACACACTGGGAGTCATGGGTTGTGTTTTTTTGGGGGTTTTTTTCTAGGCTGGTTTGCAGAATATTTGAGCTGTTCTACTTGCTCCGGCCACCACTGAGTAGTCATGTCTGGTGTTTCCGTGTTCCTGATTGGTTGAGCACACCTGACTAAAAGCCCGGTCCCACTGGCATTGAGGAAGACTTGCGTATGGTTTGCGCACAAAATTGGCTCATATTCGCTAAACATCCGGCTTGGCAGTGGACTGGGACAGTGTGTAAAATGGATATATTGCAGGCCCTTGTAGCGAAAGCATACAGATTGGCCACGGACAAAGCAGATTGGCCACGCCAAAATTGTGTTCCATTGTGCAGATGCCGCGCACGTGCAACACATATGCGATGCATTCACAATACATCCATGATAATCACAATGCGTCCGATCTGTTTCCTCAATACGTGTTATACATCTGTGATTGTCTGTCATATATTCGCTATACATTATTAATATATCCATAATTCATACTGGGACATTTGTCATTTTTGGCCAATTTTGTTGCGGATGACAATGAATGCCCGTAATTTGTATACTCAATTCATGCGCAATTAATCCTCTCCCCAGTGGGACCAGGCTTTAAGATAATTAGCAGTGTATGGGTGGATAGTTGGAGGACAGGTAATCTCCAGGAGGAGGATTAGTGACAGTGACCTGTGTGTTTCAGGGCTCTCTGTCTACCATGGTCCCAAACATGAGATCACTAACCATGCAAGGTGCAGGGGAACAACTAAGCTAAATAATGCAAATTATACAATGACTGTAGCAGAAACAGATTTTAAAAATTGATGCAACTGTCGAGTCTGGGAGCATGCACTGGTGACGCATGTCACCACACCAGGGAAGCACCTTAGATCCTAGATGGGCACCACCCAGGCACAAAATGGGTCCCTCCACCCCAAGAGTGACCATCCATCTGCTGCAGCCACATAGAAGGTGGACCTCCCCTTGGCCTTGTCCAGCCATCACAGTCGGCAACTGATCCAGAGACTCAATGACAGCTGCAAATCATGACGGCTCAGTGCACACGATGTGTAACATTAAAAACACAGAGACCACAGCCAGCGCATCGCAGGAGTACAACCCAACAATACGACAAATGTGCTACTTTCAGTAATGTATCACCAAAAATACACCCTAATAAACGCCGTTTTGTCAGTTATTAGGGCAAAAATTAAAGGCTTCATCTTCGCATTCATTGTCTAATTTCTCTATTTTTAAATGCGTTTATCTCCTTGTTGATTTTAGGCATTAGGGTTAGGACAGTGATGGTAGTGCAGTGGGAACATTTCCGTCTGTTAATCAGAGCTTTTGTAAATTGCAGGTTTGAACCCCGCGGGTGACATATTTTTTATTTTCTGTTTCTGCAGGGTGCAATGGTTCCACAGGTTCCAGCTGGTTTTTAACTTTTTTCTTTTTCTCAACAATAGCGGTGTGATGTGGTGCAACACGTTCCAGCTGTTTTTTGGGAGGTGGGGGGGTTCCACAACAACGGCGCGATGTGGTGCAACATGTTCCAACTGCTCGAACTGTGTTCCTGCACACGCTCGAGCATACACTAAACTGCTGGTGGTGTGCCGTGCACGCCTGTGCAACACACGGTCGCACAGGCGTGTGAAGGAGCCCTTAGCCCTTAGTTTTGAAATGCTTTAACATTCTTTTCAGTCTTCATGAATTTCATGTAGTTTAATTGTTCTGAGTTAATGCATAATTTGGTTTACAATTAAAAGGAAAATCATTCCAGGTCCTACTTCCATGACATATTCTGTTATTTCAACATTACCATTGACATTTCAAATGAAAGGTTGAATCTAGGATCATTTAAATATGCACCTCTTTTGAGATTTTTTTTCTTCCAGGAGATGCTGAAAATGTATCATTAGATACAAAATTAATTTGGTTTCTGGGGCCCTGTGGGCCCTAGATCCCGTCTCCAGGGGGGCTGCATCCCCCCAGACCCCTGCATATTTTTCTAGGATTACACAGTTTTCATTTCACAGCCCTGGTGATTAAATCACCTCTATTTTTGATAAATAACACCAATCACAAGAAATCCTTTCAAATAGTAATTTTTTGCCACACATTTAAATTCATTAAAAAATACTATAAGGAGCCAGTGGAGCGTATTCATGATTATTTATACATAAAATAAAAAGATTTGCGTTTTTATAAAATAAAACTGAAATACAAGGAGTAATTAAATGTTAACATGAAAATGGATTTGTTAATAATAAGGTGGTGTTTTATTATCCCAATCATGCCTTGTAAATTAGTACACAAATTAATGCATAAATAAAGAAAGAAAAAAGTAAGAGGACTTTTAAAAAATGCACGGTTGCAGAAATAAAATTATGATTATATGAATTTAATTAATTCCTGCAGTCACAAGAGTCCAAATTACTTAATGGACCATACACTGTAATTCTGTGTTATTATTTATATGCAGCTGTCCTGATAAAAATAACTCATTCACTTAAAAATCAATAGATTTTAATACATAAGCTACATGGAGCACTCAAAGATTTGCTTCAAATTACTAGGAAAACATTAAATTAAATAGGACACATGGACATTATAATTTACATCTGAGCTTTGTTCAGTTTATTTTGTGTATTTCAGCAGCAAGAAAAAAACTGATTTGCATCTCTTCTGTGAAGAGTCAAAACACCCATCGTCACTGAAATGAAAAGAGATTGACAATATTTCATTATCGCATTAGCCTAAGCCTAAATTTGCAACTGTGTGATGTACAAATTGAGTAAATGCAGAATAGAAAACAAGTCAATCCCATAAAACACAGAAAACTGACAACTACATAAAAGGATTTCAACTTCATTCAAGCATGACATTTAGCAATTTTGAGATTTCATTGTTGTGCTTTGACAGAAGTACAACGCATACATTTACAACTTTCTGAAAGCCCCAACCTCGAAATCACATTTGGGTTTGAGCTGCACAGCACACAATAATAATAATTTAAAAAAACCTTTTAAATATATTTCTGTCTCAGTATTGGAAAGTTAAAATGAGCCTGGCTGCATGAGTAGACCCAGACTTGCACAGCTTTTTACTTCTCCGCACATTCGTCCTAAATATTACGAGACGTCCCGCGCAGCTTGAAGACACGTCGGCTGATTTATGTTTCTGTGACTCTTTTTCCTTGAAGCCTTCTCTGCGTTCTGTAGCGAGGCTGTGGAGCCACATGTGGGAGCCGCGGGGATCACTGTGAGCCCTCGCAGTCAGATTTCACATGTGATAAAACAAACCATTATGCATCAGGATGGCACACATAGTCTGGTGGCTTCTTTGCCTCGGAATGGGCAATGTGGGCCGGACTAAAGCAGGATATTTGAGTGTGTGAATAAGTTTAAGCTCAGAATGATAACATCTAATTAAATGAGTCAGTGGGAAGATCTGCTTCATTCTTTTGTCTGGAGAGCCTATTGTTCTGCAGCAACAGGGCATTTGCTTTCCTTTGATAGCATCCCTAAGGATAACATGTAGATAACGTATATGTAGCTTTTGGTGCCATGCTGTCATAATGGTTTGTTTCCCTGCCTTGCAGCTAGTGTCTTTCTAATTAGATGGCACAGAATCAGCGTGTATTAGAAAATCTGGCATGGAATTGCCGGGATGTGTACCAGTATCTTTACCGCGGGTTTCTGTGCTCTTGCTTATCAGTCAATAGCATTCTCAATCCAATGAAGGAAATAAAAAATGAGCACGTTCGAGGCATGTATTGTGAATTGCAGACAGACAGGTCTACTCTGCAGAGATTATTCTACGAGCCAGTCATCAATTTTGACCTCATCTGTACCACGTAAGGCAGAGGTCTCAAACTCATTCCAGAAAGGGCTGACAGGGTGCAGCCTTTCTTTGCAACTGCCCACTACACCAGGTGATTTCACTGATTAAATGATTCCACCTGCTCAAAGTGATATTAATCAGTGAAATCACCTGGTGGAGTGGGTGGTTGCAAAGAAATCCTGCACCCTCTTGTCCCTTTCTGGAACAAGTTTGAGACCTCTGACGTAAGGGGATGAAACAACACTTAGAATCCAGCCTCAGTGTACCATGGCCTAAACAAAAATAAATGATAACCATCCCAGGGTGGTCGTTAGAGCCAGGTAGGGGTCAATGAAGAATTACGCAGAGGTCAAAATGTAAAAATACTCCAATCATGTTGAAAATTCTACCACATTATTTGTCTAATCATAATGGTTCCCAAAAGTTATAGTTTGGAGCATCTATGAGTTATGGGGTAAAACAGTTTGTACAGGGTCAAAAGTTAAAGTTGTTCCATTTTCAGTAAAAAAACAAAACAAAACACATAAAATAATGAATTATTGGCTGAAATAAAAGGATTCATAAATGAAATAGTTTTGACTGTTTGTGTAGCGGCTGCACTCTGTGTTGTGTTGTTATGACTCTGCCCATTCGCTCCCCTCGGGATGCAAACTCACAATCTCTGGTATGGGAGTCATACTCTCTAACCACAAGGCTAACACCCAGGACTCTGGCCTTGTGACCAGAGAATCCTTTTGAGCTGTTGGGAGTGAGGTTAACTAACTACATCTGCACAGCGACACCTGCTGGCCTCCGTTACATTTGGTCTCCAAAGTAAAGGTCTAAAAAGGATTCGATTCTATTTTATGGATTCTATGACATGTGACATATTTTACCCTGTAACATGATAACTAAGCATGACAAATGGTGAAAAGTATTCCTTTTTAGAACCATATTAACCCAGCCAATAATTTGCATTTTTTGTTTTCTGAAATTGGAGCAACTTTAACTTTTGACCGCTGTACAAACTGAAACTGACCTTTGTCACCATTTTTGCTGTTTTTACCCTATAACTCCATAACATTCAGTCATATTTAGTCCAAACTATACTTCTTCAGAATTGTTATAATCAAACAAATAATATGATATAGATTTTTTAACATGATTGGAGCATTTTTACATTTACACCTCGATTGACCCCTAACTGGCTATAACTACCACCCTGGGATGGTTATAACAATAATAATAATAATACATTTTATTTATATTGCACTTTGCATTGGATTCCAAATCTCAAAGTGTTACCATACATTTTTGTGTAGGCCATAGTACATACACTAAGTGGTACCGAAAACCTGCTTGGCCCATGGACTAGATGTGTCCCGGTGACTCAGGATGACCACAGTGTGTGAAAATGTTCATCATCGAGCCGTCGGACAGTGGAGGGTGCACAGGAAGCAAGTCCGGGTGAAACAAAAAATAAACATTAATTAAAAAGAACATTTTGCACACAAGAGAGTTGTTTCTTCTGCCTCAACTCAAGATGTCAAAAAACATGAAAACAGAAGGGAAAAAAAAATCAAGCATTTTGTGTTTTCTCTACAGTCATACGATACGATACGATACGATATGATACAATACGATACACTTTATTGTCCCTTCCGGGAAATTTGTCTTAGACTCCAAGAGCTGCACAAGTAAAAAGTAAAACTGCCATGACATAATTACATGACTCATACATATTACATAACTTAATACACACATCAGTCTTACATATTACACATCCCTAATACAAATATCCAAATTGCACATACCCGTATTACACAGCCATCTCCCACATATGGTTAAGAAAAATACTAACAGTGAATAAATAACACTAAAATAACAATGCCACCATGTCATTAACGCACAATCCTAGTACCTATCCCAGGAACCATATTTAAGACTCTAATTGATGTGGACACAAATGAGTTTTTAAAACGATTCAATTTGCACTGAGGGACTCTGTATCGCCTACCAGACAGTAGGAGTTCATACTCAGGATAGAGGATGTGGGAAGGATCTGACAAAGCTCGCTGCGCTTGTTTGAGAACAGACTGTTCATACATGGACTGCAGGGAAGAGTTTCCTGTCCTCCCTACAACTTTCATAGCAGTCAAGTCATGTCGATATAAGACTAAGTGACGGTCCAATATTCTTCGCCAGGCTCCAAAATGATAAGAGGGGTGATGTAAGCGTTACAACTGCTGCAGTGTGCTACAGAGAGTTGGTGCAGAGGAAGGAGTAAGAGTGGAAAAACAGATACACAGATAAATGGCAAAAAAATAAATAAAATGTGAAACGATGTTTGCATGAGTCAAAGTGCTTTAATTTGGTTGTAATGCACAGCATCTACAAAACATATAAATTATTTACCCAATATTTTCTCCTTTATATTTTATTCATGCATTTGCTGCAACAACTCCAGTTTCAATTCATTCAAACTGTTTCGTTAGCTTCATGGTGCATTCAGGTGCATTTTTTTTTTTTTTTTGTAATCTACCCAGTGGTCATGTAGTATCTCTTTGTTCCCTTGTTATACACTCAACAAAAATATAAACGCAACACTTTTGGTTTTGCTCCCATTTTGTATGAGATGAACTCAAAGATCTAAAACTTTTTCCACATACCCAATATCACCATTTCCCTCAAATATTGTTCACAAACCAGTCTAAATCTGTGATAGTGAGCACTTCTCCTTTGCTGAGATAATCCATCCCACCTCACAGGTGTGCCATATCAAGATGCTGATTAGACACCATGATTAGTGCACAGGTGTGCCTTAGACTGCCCACAATAAAATAGAGAGGCTTGACTGAACATGTACAAATTGGACATGAGAATAGGATCTTAATAATTAAAATAAATAATAAATGTGTGTGTGTGTGTGTGTGTGTATATATATATATATATATATATATATATATATATATATATATATATATATTAGCATTATTTTAGGATATTTTAGCATTGCATTATATGAAAATTTGTATTTATTCATTATGTATTATTATGTATATTATTTAATTATGTATGTCCAGTTAATTATTTATTTATTCATTTATTTATTTTAATGCAAAGCACCAGTTCCAGGTCAGATCCGGTCATGCGCCAGCATCACCCAGAAAAGGCATTGGGTCCTGGATAGCAACCACCCAGGAAGAAAACCATCCACTTCCATCCATCCACTTTGTGACATTTGTCATCTGTCTGCTTCTGATTGCTTCAGCATGACACATGGCCAAAATGCTATAGCTCACATTCCCTCACAATGCAAGTGCTACTCCTCGTCTTCCTTAGTAATAATTCATTTGACACAGTCATTTCAGTGGTACCCAAGAATCCTCAAAAGACATCTAGTTGTCACCTTATGTCACTGGCTAACACCAGGGCTCTAAAGACGAACATGTGATCTCCTGCCGAGATATCAACATGGCCAAACACCTCTGTTCAGCAACGTAATGCGTCCATAAGCTATTCAGAGGCATCTTTTCATCTCAAAGGTTGAGGAACCAAAAGCAAAAGTCAAACACTTTCACCACACACTTCTGATGGCCTAGTCCAGAAAATCATTGAAATCCTAGATCTTAGTTTCTTGATCCTAGAAAACTGCAAACCCAGGTACTTTGTATTTTGTGATGGCATCACAAAAGGTACATTAATCTATTAGTTTAGGATATTGTCATGAAAAGCGCCACATTTCTGTGACGGGGGCACAAATACATTTCGTGACAAGAGCACGTAATGTGGGGTGATACGGGGCAGTCTAAGGGTGGTTATGGTTAGAGTTAGGGGAAGGGAGAGGGTTAGGTTATGGTTTGGGTTACTTGCAACTCACAGCTGGAGAACACATATTGTGCTATGAACAACATCACCTCTCAACATACCACGCAATGCACATGTGCGTGTGGGCTCTCATGCTCTCCTGACATGCTTGTTCATGGCACGATATATGCCAGCTGTGAGTTGCTCTGGACAGGTGGGTGTGCCAGCGGCAAGTAGCACCAGCTGACTGCTGTGTCATAGCTACTCACAACTGGAGAACACATATTGTGCCATGAACAACATCACCTCTCAACATGCCACCGCTATTGCGTATGTATCGGCATGCTGTCCTCACATGGTAATAAATAAAAACACATATCACCTTTGCAAGGTGTTCAGCAGCGAGCGCCTCTGTGCATACTGGACACCATCAGCCAGGCTGCCCCATGTGAAAATGACAGCTGGGAACGTGGAGCTGGCTGATGTGTTCATGATATGAGAATTCAATCATGACATTTCATTAATTCCTTGTTTACATACATGGCCATGGTTCATGCACATGAGGGAACAGAGGGATGATAATTATTGTATTGTCTGCTCATTAAAACAGGAACTAAATATTTTAACAAACTAAACGAAACCCATTTGTTTGGTCATTTCCAACACAGACCGTCATGTCATCAGGCATCACTTACAAATCATTACCAGTAACATGATTGTCTTACATTTAAACAGTACATTCATTGTTCTTATAATGTTCTGTGCTCTCTCATTATTTTGTCCTTACCCATGTTTGTTGATTTATGTATATTTGTACAACTTGTGATTGCTTGCGCTGCTGTGTGAGCGCAATGTGGTATCACACCTCTCGTGCTCGCACTGTGTTTGTGTGTATGCACATGAGCATGCATGAAACTGTCACCGCATGATTGTTCACGCATGTCCGACCACGTGTCTCTCCCGAGAGTGGCTGGAATTTTTCGTGGTTCGTCAAATCGTTTTTTTTTTTTTCTTTTCAGCTTTTTAGACAGTTTTGTGCCTCTTTCACCCAACTTTGTGTTATGTATGAAGGGGCCATAAGAGAGGTAATCAACCTCATTGGTTTGAACTTCTGTCAGTATACACACTCAGAATATGTATCTGATTCTGAATGTGTATGATTCCAACTACAGTTGTATGCAAAAGTCTGGGCACCCCTGATAATTTTCATGATATTCCTTTATAAATCATTGGTTGTCCGGATCAGAAATTTCAGTTAAATATATCATATAGCAGACGAACACACCGATATTTGAGAAGTGAAATGAAGTTTCTAGTATTTACAGAAAGTGTGCAATACTTATTTAAACAAAATTAGGTAGGTGCATAAATTTGGGCACTTTTGTCATTTTATTGATTTGAATACATTTATCACTAATTATTGGAACACAAAATTGGTTTGGTAAACTCAAGGTGGCCATTTACAAATGTTTCTCCTCTTTGCATCTCTTCTAATGAGTGGCAATATGGGACCCTCTAAACACCTCGCAAATGACCTGAAAACAAAGATTGTTCAACATCATGGTTTAGGGGAAGGATATAAAAGCTATGTCAGAGATTTCAGCTGCCAGTTTCCACTGTGAGGAACATAGTGAGGAAATGGAAGACCACTAGTTAAGACCTGAAGCGGCAGGCCAAGAAAAATCTCAGACAAGCTGAAGCGAAGGATGGTGAGAACAGTCATTGAACCCACACACCTGTTCCAAAGACCTACAACATGATCTTGCTACAGATAGTGTCTCTGTGCATCGTTCAACTATACAGCACACTTTGCACAAGGAGATGCTGGATAAGAGTAATGCAGAGGAAGCCTTTTCTGTGTACACACCACAAACAGAGTCACTTGAGGTATGCTAAAACACATTTGGACAAGCCAGCTTCATTGTGGAATAACGTGCTGTGGATGAAACTAAAATTGAGTCATTTGGACATAACAAGGGGCGGTATGCATAGCAGAAAAAGACCACAGCATTCCAAGAAAAACACTTTCTACCTACAGTAAAATTTGGAGGTGGTTCCATCATGCTGTGGGGCTGTGTGGCCAGTGCAGGTACTGGGAATTTTGTTAAAGTTGAGGGTGACATGGATTCCAGTCAATATCAGCAGATTCTTGAGAACAATGTTCATGAATCAGTAACTAAGTTGAAGTTGCGCCGGGGCTGGATCTTTCAACAAGACAACGACCCTGAACACTGCTCAAAATCTACTAAGGCTTTCATGCAGAGGAACAAGTACAATGTTATGGAATGGCCATCTCAGACCCCAGACCCGAATATTATTGAAAATTTGTGGTGTGATTTTAAGCGGGCTGAAATGTTTTGTAAAGAATAATGGTCCAAAATACCTTCAACCAGAATCCAGACTCTCATTGGAAGCTATAGGAAGGGTTTAGAAGCTGTTATTTCTGCAAGAGGTTGATCTACTAAATATTGATTTTTTTTTTTTTTTCTGTTGGGGTGCCCAAATTTATGCACCTGCCTAATTTCCTTTAAAGAATTATTGCACACTTTCTGTAAGTCATATAAACTTCATTTTGCTTCTCAAATATCACTGTTTGTCTGCTATATGATATATTTAACTGAAATTGCTGATCAAAACAACCAATGATTTATAAAGGAAAATTATGGAAATCTTGAGGGGTGCCCAAACTTTTACATACCACTGTATGTATAGTTTTGTTACATCCCAGGTGAGAACAGCCCATACAAGCAGCTTAGCTGAACTCCCACACAGAGGAACAGTGCAAAGCCGATGTATAAATAGTACAAGTGTTTTTGTGTTGCCAAAAATCCTTTGTATGAACACTTCCCCCACGACACTTCCCCAACAATAAGACATCAACAAGAATCTAAATACAAACACATTAAGATGTTGATGTAAATTCACAAGATCAAAATCTCACCTCCTCGGTGTAACTGACACTGATAAAAAATGATAAGACTCTTTGATACATTTATGTTACAAAGCATGATACTCTTTGCATTTTTCAGTTTGTTGGCTGCAGCAGCACAAATACAGAGGTTAATGTGGATGACACAGATGCAAAACAGATATTTATTTATAATTTGAAAGCAATACAATACAATGCATTTACAGTACATTTGAAGTTAAATCATCCCTGTCTTCATGCAGTTAAATGAGGAGTGATATAATGTAATTAAAATGTGTGGCAAGTTATCAGGCTGGATGGTCAGGAATTGCGGGACACAAATGCACAGTTTGTCCAAATAGCTCTGGTTTTTAGAAGGCTTTACTGAAATGGATAGCAGAGGTCAATACATGAGTAAGCAGACCAGGAAAAGCAGCAGTACAAAAACATCAGGTAATCGGTGTGGTCAAGGCAACAGACTGGAGGCAGGCAGGAATATGAATGCTGGAACAGAGCTGGAATGAAGGCACAAGGCATGACACACTGGCAAGGGACAAACACACCCAGTGAGCTTATATAACCCCAAGTGGTAATTACAATTCAGAAACAGGTGTGCATGGAAAGCACCATAACCAGGACGTGGCCAGAGAGAGAGCGAGAGAAAACACCCATCCCTTACCAAAAAATAGTACTGATAAGTATATAAAAAGTAAAGTGGAAGTATACTTGAAACATACTTGCATGTATTACTTTTTGGTCAGGGATCACCAAGAACCAAGAGAGAGACAAGAGAAATAGAGACAGACAGACCCAAACAGAAAAACCCAGCAAGAGAATAAACAAACCAAAAGCAATGAAAAGCAAAAATAAATAACAGAACAGAAGAACAAAATAAAACAGCGAACCAAATGTAGCAAGACGAAGTCCGGATTGAAAAGACGTTCCCGCTAGCTTGGCTAATGGGTAATTCCCCTTTGGCTGACCTGGTGGGGTTCTGTTCTTTAGTGCGAGCAGTCCGGGGATCAATCCCACCGCCATCCCGGCCACAAAGGTCCTACGGTCACATAAACAAAAACTCAAACCCTGACACAACTGTGTCCTCGCAATTTCACTTACTGTATGTATACAGCAGTAGGTTTGTTTTGTTTTTGTATTTTGTCTTTCCATTTTCTGTACACAGTTATGTACATCAGTACTGAACAGTGACAAATATCACATTAACCATTTTGGAATTACAGTCATTTGTAGACACAGTTGCTCCATTTTCATTGCCCACAAGTGACTGGCATTGGTGGGCACATAGATCAAGTTAGCCTCAATAATAGCTAATCTGCTAAGTGAAAGGTTATTAATGACAGCTCAAATCAAAAACTGCTACAACATTCAGCAGGAAAATACCACTAACTGCAGACAATTATTGCATGAATTTGGCTTTGGCTTTTGACTCTTAAAACCCTAAAAAAAAACAAAAAAGAAACTAAAGAGATAATATTTGAATATGTTTCATTGTAAACATGGAGGTTCCCAAAAAAGGTTTTGCATGCCAACACTATGTGCTGATCTAGATGTACACAAATAATTAAATGAACAAATGAAATTAAATTTTGGCATTCAGCATTCAGTTTTCACAGTACAAAAAGTATTAAAAGAAGAAGAAAACATAAGAAAGAGAAATACGTACATAATATAACTAAGGCAAAGCCTTGGACCGCACATGGACGTAGGTATGTGATACACCATAGTTCAAAATTGCTTGGGTGCATTAAGGTCTTGAGATGAAGGTATTTTAAATAGACTGATATGATTTGTTAATGATGAACTATTGTAGGCTTTAATGGTATATACACGTGGGTTTATTGAAGGTATTCATGAAAATATCATTGCTAAGTAGAATATCAAGAACAGAAACTTCTGTATTCTTGAGATTGATATAATTATTGAATGATCAATGTAATTTACAACAACAGTAAATATATATTATGTCACTGACATTAATGATCAAAGCTCCTCAACCTGTCACCATGCCATTTAGGTCCTTCAGACTTTTTTTTCAGTAAAATGGGTCTGGGGAGCATTAGCATGGCTAAAACTCCTTAGCTTAACAACAGCACAAAAAATCTTTGTATTATTATCTGAGTATTATTGTTAAACAAGCACATTTAAACATTTTGTAAAAAGAATGGAATTGCTGTCATAAATACTTTAGCACCCTTCACACATGACACAACATTTGGTGAAAGAAGCAGAAACTGAAAGAGAATCCTCAAACAAAAACAAAAACAAAATGAGGAACCACAAAACATTCCACCTGCTGTTGGGAGGGACACATGGTTGCACAGGCATGCACGATATAGCGGTGATGGTTTTGTGCACATGTATGTGGGGGCATTTAGGACAATTTTCACAAACAGCTCGAATGTGGTCAGCTGCCCTCTACTCTCATACCAGGAGCCCGAATAGCCCTGCCTTTTCTGTGTCCAGCAAGCAGTGTTGGATGTTCGTGTGTGACACCAGGAATTTGGCCAATACCTGCTGAGAGAGGGGTCGAATGGGCACTCACTGTTTTTTGGCTGCTTGTGTGTGCGAGTGGTTGTAGCGACAGCTGTACGAGGCATTTGAGGGGGCTCCGATTTGTCATGAGTGGCATTTGACTCCTCCTTCGTGTGCCATTCTGCCTCAATCGTGTTATGCGTGAAGGGGCCCTTAAGAAGGAGGAGGAGCACAGAGTGACATATAACAGTGGAGGAAGGTCCACACAGGTGGACTATAGATGGAGATGCAAGCTAAAAGAAATGAGAGACTAATGTGTGGCAGGCGAGAGTGTAGCACATTCAATGGCAGTTTCTAGGATGACTCTGAAAGTGAACAAGAAAGTGAGAGCTAAAATAAGGATCCAATGGCGAAAGCTGAAGGAGGAAGAATGTTGTCTGTAATTCAGGGAGGAGTTGAGACAAGCACTAGATGGAGTTGAAGCAATTCTGGACAACTGGACAATTATTGCAGATGTGAGGGAGACTACAAGGATGGTAGTGAATGTGACATTTGGAAAGGCGAAGGAAGACAACAAAACTTGGTGGTGGAATGAAGAAGTACAGGAAACTATAATGAGAAAAAGGTTAGCAAAAAAGAACTGGTAAACTTGGAGGGTTGATAAAAGAAGACAGGAGTGCAAAGAGATGTAGCATAATATGGGAAGGCCCCGGCAAACCAAGGTGATGGACTCATACCCTAGTCCCTTAAAGAAGGGTATACCTCTTATTTCTAACTCGTCCTGTACTTATGACGTTGCATCCCCAAACCCTACCTTGGTAGGAAGGGATGTGACCGATGCTATACAGGACACTAGAGTTGGTAAATGTGGTAGTAGTAAATGTAAAACTTGCAAATACATAGTAGAAGGAAATAACTTCAGGAGTAACACCACAGGTAGACAATACAAGGTTAGCTCACGTGAAACAAAAATGACATGCAACACAAAAAATATAATTGACTTAATTAGCTGCAAAAAATGTGGTATCCAATACGTAGGAGAACTAGCCACAACCTTAGGAGCAGAATGAACAACCATAGACAGAGGCTTAATAAAATGTGTAATTTATTTTTATACCAACACTTTTGCTCATATGGTCATAATGTAGATGACATAGAGGTTATGCCTATAGAGGAAGTATTTTTGGAAAAGGGTGAATGCTTTAGTTTAGCCTCTAAACGATTACAAAAGGAGGAATACTGGTGCAAAGAACTAGCCACAATTTATCCATATGGGCTTAATGACAATGTCAAAAAAATAGGTAATGTTTCTAAAAAAAGATATGGAAACTATTGTCATATGGACATTTTTTTAACAAAAAACAATGTAAGTTCAAAAAACGATCAGGTAAGCGCAATAGACAACATGCAACTACAAAGATAGATTTCGAAATTAGATTAAAAGAACTAATTAACAATTACAATAGACCTGGGTTAGTACATGAACTTATCACTTAAGTTTTCGGTTCTACAACGAAAACTTGGGATCCTAACAACTTCAGCAAATATTACACTTTCAGAACAAAGATTACCTAACTATATTCCACTTGTCATAAAAGATTTAGCTAACTTTAGGTTAGGTTATGAAAAATGGAAAAACCTACAATAACCAAAGATGATAATAATCTTTCTTGAAAATTCCTTTTCACATCAAAGGCATTGAAATGATCAAACTTTCACATTCTACATAGCAAACCAATCCAAAAAACTATACCAATTACCAACCCCCCCCCCCCCCCCCCCCTGTTATTAGCTATTCATGTACTAAATCTATAGCTGGTAAAGTTTTTAATTTCAAACAAAGCATAAAAAATTTTGACTTTGAATTAGGTACTACAAACCTTAGCTGTGATTGCAACTCGTCTAATTTCAAATACGAGCCAACAGGACATATAATAACCGGTAATCTTAGAATAATTGAGAACAGGAAGCTTAGAAAATTACTTAGCAAAGGACCATCATTTAGAGAACAAAGAATATTAACTGGGAGACAAATCTCATAATAGTTAAAAAAGCCATTAAGGATTACAAAAAAAGGGCTAAAAAAGAAAAAGTAGATACTAGAACATTGGACAAATGGGAAGTCGAGTATTAGAAACAGTTCAAATTAAGATAGACAGAATTAGGAAAAAAGGAAAAACCCATATAAAAAAAAAACATTGTTACTGTCAGACAAGGTTTGCCTAGAATACCTAAATAACTTTCAAAGACATTTTGTTTTAGTACAAGCAGGTAAAGCCAGCACCAATATCCTAATAGTTTGCAAAAAATATTACTTAGATGTAGTTTTAAAGGAACTCAACACTAATGATGGGACTAACCCACAAACATACGAGGTCTATTAGAAAGTATCCGACCTTATTATTTTTTCAAAAACCATATGGATTGAATCACATGTGATTGCGTCAGCCAAGCTTGAACCTTCGTGCGCATGCGTGAGTTTTTCATGCTTGTCGGTTCCCGCCATTCGCCTGTGAGCAGGCTTTCATCACGGCATTGCTTTGCACCATGCGGCTCCACCGCGACGCGCGGAATTCCTCCGCACGTCCTGTCTCAATGTGCCGAAAAAGTGCTGATGTCCAACGTCTTCCGCAAGTCCTGTGCTAGTCAGAGGGCACTCCCAGATAAAAACACAGCGTCCAGTTTGGAATGAACGGCACATTCCACTGTTACAGGAGTTTTTGTCATGGAAAGAGGAGCGGAGGAATTCCGCACGTTGCGGTGGTGCTGCATGGCGCAAAGCAACGCCGTGATGAAGCCTCACAGGACATGTTCTGGCATGTCCAGGCTCATCCACAATTTCTCGGTTAGTCACATGACTGAAAACCCATCGACAGCCATCTGAAAGCCATCTCAAAGCCGTCCTGTGAGACCAACACGGAGGGTGGTTTTGTGCCGCGCCATGAGCGCCACGGTGGCGCATCCGTCCACTTTTCTTTCCATGAAAAAAACTCCTGTAACATGGAATGTGCCGAAAAAGTGCTGATGTCCACGTCTCCTGCCATTTTTGTGTAAGTCAGACGACGTCCCGGATCAACAAAGCCTTCATGTTGAAATGATCTGGTTGTTCAGCGGGGTTTCAGCCTGTCGATCAGCGCTCGGAGCGCGGCGCGCTCTCAGCAGCTTGGGCGGTCTTTAAAACCGGCTGGAGCACTCCTTAATTGTTGTAATCCCCATAAAATCGTCCCTCAAAGCCATCTGAATTTTCCAAATGGTTACCACCTGGAGGGTCTCTCGCAGTTTCTGGAAAAAATTGATGCAGCAAGGCTCCAATCGTTCAGACATTTATTCGCAATGAACATCTGACGAGAAGGGTGGACCACTGCTCACACAAAGCCTGCTCACAGGCGAATGACGCAACCGACAGGCGTGAAAAAACTCACGCATGCGCACGAAGGTTCAAGCTTGGCTGATGCAATCACACGTGATTCAAATCCATATGATTTTTGCAAAAAATAAAAAGGTTGTATACTTTTCTAACAGACCTTGTATATACCTTTTTCTTGAGCTGCTTGGGTAGGTAGGGAGAGTTCCTATGGGACAAAAAAGCTTTTTAACCTACCATCCCTGGTTTTCAAGACCAGGCACCTAAGTGGCTCTACTCTACTCTTTTCTACTCTTCTACTCTTCTTTTTTAGATATTTAGATATACCTTTGTATACTGGCATAGTTCCACCTTAGAATTGGAATATAAATATAAGATATACCATACTGAATTTTCATGAAGTTGATTGCTGAGGAAAGAGAAAAGGACTTGTACTGATTGGGCAGCAGTGTTGCCACGGTCACTTTGAAAAGTAATCCAATTACTGATTACTCCTTGGAAAAGTAACTTAGTTACTTTACTGATTACTCCACTTTAAAAGTAACTAAGTTAGATTACTAGTTACTTTATTAGTTACTTTCAGCAGCTGTCGACAACACCCCCACCACCTCAACATGATAATAACCTGTTTTGCCAATACTCACTTTATAGTTACCCTTTCTTGACTTCAATGAACATAAATATTTGTTTTATAAAAAATAAAATAAAGACATCTTTCTTGATTTCATATTTAACTGTTGACAGCACTGTAACAGTAAAACTTGCAATTTCTAACCTACACTGTTTATGAATGTAACAAGGCATCTCCCACCAGGCGACCTGTGAAACTGAACATGGTTGAGCAGAGGCTGAGGGTTCTGCACACTCACCATCTGCGCTCCCAACTGGTCCCCACAACTCCTTGTAATTGGTCGTCTCAGTGACACGATTCACTGTACCAGCTCTGCCCCAGTCCACACCTCATGTTTAAACCAACACACCCATATCACCATTGCAAACAAGAAAGGGCTCAAAATAATGTAATCCCACTGCACATCTCACTGCTGTCACACTATCCTTGTACATATCCTGCACCGCCCTCACATGGCAGATCTTTGCTATATTTCACAGGTGGAAGAAAGCAGTCCTCAAAATATTTGTAACGTGGAGGTCAAAGGACAATGTAGGATTACAAATTATCCCTTTTATTATTCACTTTGTCAGTGTGATGTATGACACATGAGCCTAGGCTAAGCGCTAGCTGGTCAAATTGATGCTGATGTCTCACTGGACCAAGAACCATCATTTCAGTCTTATTGCAGTTTAAAAGAAGGAAATTGCTAGACAACCAGCTTTTCACTGATGCAAGGCAATCTTTGTAGAGCTCAGTGCAATTGTGCTGTTGTCACCCCACTTGTTGCTGCAGAAAACTGCTGATGAAAAGCTTGCCGCTCGCTGAAAGTGGGCGGAGTGGGAAGTTAAGCTGAACCCCGACCCGCTGCCCATGGGCCAAGTTTAATGCTGTGATGGACCCGCAATGCAAAAATGATAGTAATGCACAATGACTTGAAGTAAAGTCAAAATCAAAGTCAAAGTCAGCTTTATTGTCAAATACGCTATACATGCTCGACATAAAGCACAGATGAAATTTCTGTCCTCTCAGACCCACGGTGCAGAGTATAGAATAAAAACTATTACTAAGCTAAGTAAAAAATTTACCTTAACTTTAATATGATTACTGATTTGGAAAGATTAACGCGTTAGATTACTCATTACTGAAAAAAGAGGTCAGATTAGAGTAACACGTTACTAAGTAATGTGTTATCACTTTTGGGCAGACATAAGAATTAAGCAGGAAAGGATTTGCAGCAGGTTTGTGTGACAAAAGATGCAGACGAAACTATTGACAAGCATGGAGAGTATGTTGATAAGGTGGGGAGTATTCTGAGGCACTGATGAATGAAGAAAATGAGAAAAAGAGAAGGATAAGAAGGCTGGATGATGTGGAGAAGGTAAATCGGGAAGTGCAACATATCAGTAAAGATGAAGTGAGGGAAACTATGGAGAGGGTGAAGAATAGCAAGCCATTTGGTCCAGATGACACACTTCAGGAGGCATGGAAAAATTTAGAAGAGATGCCACTGGAGTTTTTATCAGATTGTTTAATAAAATTTTGGAAAACGAGAGGGTTCTTAAGGGCCCTGTCCCACTGGCGTTTAGGAGGATTTGCGTATGGATTGCACACGAAATTGGCCCATATTCGCCAAACATCCGCAATATCCGTGTAACATGCCTGTATGAGTCAGCCATCATCCGAACACGCCCGTGATCATCCGCAGAGGCACGCATGTCCGCAGCCAGGATTTTTGAGCTGTTCAAAAATCTGGATGCGGATAATATCCGCCTTACATAATTCATACACAATACATACTCACTCTATGTGCTATATATCTGCCGTTAACCGCTGATATCCGCAACTGACGGGGATTTGCAGCTTGGCGGCGGACCGGGACAGTGTGTAAAACAGATATATATCGTGCCTATCACATCCACATCACAAACCAAAATATGTTGTAGCGAATGCATACAGATTGGCCACAAATAAAGCATTTTTATTACATCTGCTTTGCAGCTGATTTGCGGACAATCTGTGAATGCATAACAAACACGTCACGTAAACCCAAAGTACTATATGTGGCAGAAAGCGAGATACCTGCCAGTCAGTGATGGTCCGGGTGTGTAAATCCACAAAGATGTAGCTGCTGCAATCCAGGACTTTTATTTAACACCAACAAAAGGATGAGGGCCCTAAGGAGTGGAAAATAAGTGTACGGTTGCAATTTTTTTTAGAACAAGGGTGATGTACAGAGCTGCAATAACTTCAGATGCAAAAGGTTGATCAGCCACAATGTGAAATTATTGGAAGGAGAAGTGAAAGATAGGCTTCGAAAAGAAGTGAAGATCTGTTACTAACAATATGGCGTCATGCCATAGATGCAATGTTTGCACTGAGACCACGAATAGAGAAGTACGGAGAAAACCTGAAGAAGTTGCTTTGTGTGTTTATAGAATTAGAGAAAGCCTATGACAGGGTGCCAAGAGAAGAGTTGTGGTATTGTATGAGGAAGTCTGGAGTGACAGAGAAGTATGTGAGGGTGGTGTAGGAGAAGTACAAGGATAGTGTGGCAGTGGTGAGATGTGCAGTAGGAATAACAGATGCATTCAAGGTGGAGGAGGAATTTCCTTTCGGCGTGACGAGGGTGAACAGGATTAGGAATGAACATATCAGAGGGATTGCACAGGTGGGACAGTTTGGAGACAAATTCACAGAGGCAGGATTGAGAAGGTTTGGACATTTGCACAGCAAGAATCCAGGTTATACATGAAGAAGTATGCTGAGGATGGAGGCACCAGACAGAAGGATAAAAGTGAGGACAACGAGGTTTAAGGATGTGCTAAGGGAGGACATAGAGGTGGTTGGTGCGACAAAGGAAGATACAAAGGACAGGGTGAGTTGGAGACAGATGATCTGCTAATAAATTTGAAATTTCTGCAAATTTATTAAAAATAAAAAACTAAGAAATCACATGTACAAAAGTATTCACACACTTTACTCAATACTTTGTTGATGTACCTTTGGCAGCAATTGCAGCCTCAGGTCTTCTTGAATATGATGCCACAAGCTTGGTGCACCTATGCTTGGGCAGTTTTACCCATTCCTCTTTGCAGCACCTCTCAATCTCCACCAGGTTTGATGGGGAGCAACATTGCACAGCCATTTTTGTCATGACCGGCCCTGTTCCAGGCTTCGATCCCTTTTTTGCCCCTTTCTTTGCGGCAGCTTCTTTTCCCGCTTTGATTTATTAGTGGTTTATTTTCATCATGTGTTCTATTTTTGCTTGTTACTTTCTTTCTTTGTTACTTTTATACTCCAGTCATGTTTCAGTTCTGTTCTGGTTTTGTTCTATCAGTTTGTGTTTTTATGGGTCTTCATTTAGTTATCATCTGCCTATTTTTGCTGTTCTGTTATAGGTGGTTCTCTAGTGTCAGGTTTTGTTTTCACAGTCTCTGTTCAATTTGTAACTTTGTTTAGCCACCTTGGTTTCGTAGTCTGTTCCAGTTTAGTTTTGTCTTGGTGATGTTTTCTTTCAGTTCTCATGTTCATGCCTGGTTTATCATTGTATTATATTCTGCCCCTGATTCCTATTGTAGCTCTGTTCTGCTTTTGCCATTTGTTTCCACTCCGCACCTCCCATCAAGTCTTCTCGTCTCATGCCCAGTTATTTATGTTACTTCACTTCACTACACCTGCCCCATGTCTTTGTCTTCCATCTTGTTTATGTCTGCTTTGTGTTTCCATTCACTCACACTCTTGCCGCCAGCTCATGTGTCTTTGTCTAATACATCACTCCACTCGTGTTCCCCTTCCTTCACTATCTTGCACAGTGCTTACTCTTTGTCCACTAGCCACACCCCCTTTCTAGAATCTTCCCTCCACACATGCACCTTGTTACCTAATCAGTCTATACATGCACTTCGTTTACATCCACCTGTTATTTAAGCCTCCACAAACTCACAACTCACTGCCAGATTGTTGTCTAGTACACTTTCCAGCACCCTTCATTGTCCTGATTTGTCTTGGCCGTGTTACGAAAACCCTGCTCTGTTGTCTTCGACCATGTCTCTCGCCTCATCCCGGTTGTCGTGTTTTGCTCGTGCCTCTGAATCCTGCTCGTTTATGACTGCGTCTCAGCCTGACCCTTCTTATACCTCTGCCTTGCTGACTGATTACATGTGTACTGAACCTGAATGCTGAAATAAAGACCATGCTTTCCTCTTACAACCCAAGTCAAGTCTGGGAGTCTGTATTGCGGGTCCAACCACTCCTGGTGCCAGGCTGCCGCCCGCTTGACAATTTTCAGATCTCTCCAGAGATGTTCAATTAAATTCAGTTCTGGGCTCTGGCTGGGCCACTCAAGGACATTCACAGAGTTGTCCTGAATCCACTCCTTTGATATCTTGGCTGTGTGCTAGGGTCATTGTTCTGCTGAAAGATGAACCGTCGCCCCAGTCTGAGTCAAGATCGCTCTGGAGCAGGATTTCATTCCAGGATGTCTCTGTACATTGCTGGAATTCATCTTCCACCATGCTTACTGTAGGGATGGTGCCTGGTTTCCTCCAAACATGATGCCTAACATTCATTCCAAAGAGTTCAATCTTTGTCTCAATCAGACCAAAGAATGTTGTTTCTCATGGTCTGAGAGTCCTTAGTAATCTGCCATGTGCCTTTACTAAGGAGTGGCTTCTGTCTGGCCACTTTACCATACAGACCTGATGGTGGGATTGGTGCAGAGATGGTGTCCTTCTTAAAGGTTCTCCTCTCTCCACAAAGGGAATGCTGGAGAGACCATACAGAGTGACCATTGGGTTCTTGGTCACATCCCTGACCAAGGTCCTTAAATGGACTGCATTTATAGCGCTTTTCCATCTGCATCAGACGCTCAAAGCACTTTACAATTATGCCTCACATTCACCACGATGTCAGGGTGCTGCCCATCAGCTCACTACACACCGGGAGCAATAGGGGATTACAGGCCTTGCCCTTAGTGATTTTCCAGTCAGGCAGGGATTTGAACCCATGATCTTCTGGACTCAAGCCCAATACCTTAACACTAGCCCATCACCTCCCACTAGACCACTTTCTCCCCAATTGTTCAGTTTAGATTGGTGGCCAGTTCTAGGAAGAGTCCTGGTGTATCCGAGTTGTTTCATTATCAGATGATGGAGGTCACTGTGCTCATTGGGAACTTCAAAGCAGTGGAAATGTTTCTGTACCCTTCCCCAGATTTGTGCCTTGAGATAGTCCTGTCTCAGAGGTCTACAGACAATTCCTTTGACTTCATGCTTGGTTTGTGCTCTGACATGCACTGTCAACTGTGGGACCTTATATGTAGACAGGTATGTGTCTTTCCAAATCACATCCAGTCAAATGAATTTATCTCAGGTGGACTCCAATTAAGCTGTGGAAACTGAGCTAATTTTTGAGCGTCATGGGGAAGGCTGTGAATGTACATGTGATTTTTTTTTTTTGTATTATTATTTTAATAAATTTGCAAAATTCTGAATAAAACTTTTTTCACATTGTCATTATGGGGTACTGTGTGTAGAATTTCATCCATTTTTGAATAAGTCTGTAACATAACAAAATGTGGAAAAAGTGAAGTGTTGTGCATACTTTCTGGATGCACCGTATAAGGTTTTTTTTTTTGTCAACATCAATCAAATCATCACTTTTCTAACCAACTTTCCTTGGGTAACTTAAGGGGATGAATACATGAACATTTGCAAGAAACTGAATATGCCTTGGACATCATTTATATTAATAATTAAGAAACAATATGGTAGTGGGAGGCATTTCGCGAGTAATCGCGCAAGAAAGAGGCTAGTAAGGGGAGCCACCAAGACACAGAGACAACGGTGAAAGAGTTAAAGGCCTCTGTGACTGTGATTGGACAAACTGTGCATTGTGCAACTTTTGTCTGTTAACCAGTTTGATGGTGGAGTGTAAGAGAAGCTCATTTGGTAGACAGCACACAGGAGACTTGAGCCGAGATTTTATCTGTTTTCTTGTATGCACATTTTACATCAGACCACCCAGTTTCTGAGTAAGCAAGCCCAATCATGGTCCTCGGGACTCATAGCACTACATATTTTCCGTTTGTCCCTGATCTGCTCAGACCAGATTAACTCAGACAGGTGTGTTCAGTCTGTCAACACCTGGCTGAACAATGGAACACATGAAATGTGCCTCATTATGTGCATTTCAAGCAGAGAGGACTGGAAAATATGCAATACTTTGTATCCTATGGACCAGGATTGGAAAACACTGGATTAATCAAAGGTCTCTGGTGACGTCTGTTGTGATTCTGTGCTGTATAATTAAATTTCATTGATAGTAAATACTTTTTGTTTGTCTTCACATCCTTTTCTTCCAATAATTGAATCAAGCCTGCGGCTCAATGGTTCAGCTGTTTCTAAATTTTTCTGAAGGCCAGCCTGTTGGCGGCAGACTGATATGACCTCGCTTGCCAGTGTAACCATGTTTTTAATCATATCAATGGAGCAAAGTCACAAGTAAACCACGCACTGTAATTATTCTTTGTCTGAAATCTTTTCAATTGATAAGGCTAAAGGTCTTCTTGAAGTTAGACCAAGTGATATCTTCAGAGGGAATAAGGTTAAATATTTGTTGTGTGGGCCGCCAGAAGAGGAGGTACTGCTGGCCCACCACCAGAGGGCGCCCTGCCTGAAGTGCGGGCTTCAGGCACGAGAGGGCGCTGCCGCCACGGACACAGCCGGGGGTGACAGCTGTCACTCATTATCTCCTGACAGCTGTCACTCATTCATGCTTCATCATCTGTTGTGGGTCCGTGTCACTACAGTTTCCCCAACAATATTTTCTCAATTTATAGCTGCAGCATCTTGTCGAAAGGTCTAAATGTCAATGTTCTTCAGGGAATGCTTATAATCACAACCATTGGTGGGCGTTTGACAAAGGGACCAGAGCAAATGTCAGCAATGGTACGATTGCTCAAGTCATGACTGAAAACTGCAGTTTGACGGTTTGAGGGGGTTTTAGTGAGTATTATATATAGATCAGTGCGGCAGATGAAGGTAATTTCACATTGTGCATGGTTGGCTCTGATATCATTTGAAAGAGGTTTAAAGTATCAATTGCTGTATCACTAACTGCAGGTGGTTAAGAATAGCTTTGTTAAGATTCCCCAGACAGACAAATGTAGAAGAAATGAGAAGAACCATAGGTGCTCTGCAAGCCGTTAGTGTGGATGCTCGCGTCTTTGGCGAACAGTGAGAAAGAGTGAAGTAATTTGAAATACAGAAGTCACTAAGTACTGTCTCAATTAATGTTCTGTTAAAGGAATCAAAATGTTAAAACATTAACAAAGCAGCCAGACACCTTTATCTATGTCAAGATTTAGTGGTGTGATGGTGCTCGGTGCTGAGAATAAAACAATATTCCCTGCTTATTTGTTGTTAAATGAGCTTTTCTGGCCCTTGTGTTGGGAAAGTGTAGTGACACGGACCCACAACAGGGGGCGTAAATGAACGGACAATGAAAGAGTCGAATATGAACACTTTACTGTTGTGAAACAAGCACAACCAAAACACAGATGAGTACAGAATTTATGCAAACAGTGAATCTAGAAAGGTGACGTGTGGGCAGGCTCGAGGATAGAAGACGTCTGTCCTGAGAAGAACCGGAACCACACGATTTCGTCCGCCACTGAACCTGGAGAATACTGGAGCCGCCAAGTCCCGAATTCCCAGATGGCCACAGTCTCCGAATGTCGGATCTGGTACTGCTGGCGAGGAGCAAAAACAGTAAGAGGTGGGTGCGTGCACACCCAGTAACAACAATGGTGGAAATATCACCTCCACCTCTAATACAAGAACGTGCAGAGTAATGCAGTTATCTCTCAGGGGGAAAAGGAATGCAGTCCTAGATCCCAATCACCAGCTCCTGCTGTCCTGAGATTAAACAGGTACTCCTGCAAAACACGTATAGAACAAAGACTTATGTGTAAGTACACGAACGGCTGAGAGTCGTTACCTCTACAGGTAGATGATATCTCGGATGGAGATGACATCCGGCTTTTATGGAGTGATGAAATGAAGATGGGTGACAGCTGTCACGAGTTGATGTGTGACAGCTGTCACTCCCGGCTGTGTCCGTGGCGGCAGCGCCCTCTCGTGCCTGAAGCCCGCACTTCAGGCAGGGCGCCCTCTGGTGGTGGGCCAGCAGTACCTCCTCTTCTGGCGGCCCACACAACACCTTGTTCAAATTCTCAGTCCAGCAGTACGTTCATGTTTAGTGCATGAGATTCCCACATATGAAGCCATTGCCTACATTTATAAAGAGTCAGTAGTATTCACTTTTCATCACATAGCTGTTGAATTTTTTTTTCAAAATGCCAGAGAGTAGCAACTTTATGAAAATTCTTCCAAGCACCATGTTCATAGGCTAACAATGCCCCTGACCAAGAATGTGATCAGACTAGAATGAACATATACAGCTGGCGTTTCCCAAATGGAGAGTAATTAGACCTGTTTAAAGGCTCCAACTGCTGTTCCTTCTGCTCAATTTGGAGGAGGTAGGGATGGGCAGGAGTGGCTGGGGAGAAAAGCTTTATTTTCATCTTGTATGACACAGCTTGGTAAGTCTTTGCGGCATAAAACAGCCTCAAAATGAGAGGGACCTAATGTCCGACACTCATGCTAGAACCCACCGTGTCACCCAAGACAACTCTGAAGGAGTTAAAAACTTGAGCGGCTGTGACTGGAGAGATTGTGCATGCAATGGCTTTTACCTATTGTTTCACCAGTCCCAGCGTCATTATAGAGGGACACAGGGAGTGACATTGTTTCAAAGAAGTCATATGAAATGTAGGCTAGAGTTTGCCAGAAGGCATGCGGTAAAAGTTAACTTCAACAACTGTGAAGGTTGTGTGGCTAACAGAGAGCTGCTTGAGTGTAGCTGGTGGTGCTGAGGTTAACCTCAGGCTGGATGTGACTTTGGGCACTTGCCCTCGGCTGTTGAATTAAAGTGTCAGAGTTACATCTGTTGGTGAGGATACATTAGATGGCCAGGGAAAGAATGATGTCAGTTGCACAAATATTTCTGATGTTGCCGGAGGCTCTGACTTTAGCAGACCCTCCCACTGGGACTTGTTATGGTCAAGGTATTTTTTCATTAAGGATTTTTCTCAAAATAAATGAACAAATTGTTGTGAAAGTGTAGGAACACGGACCCACAACAGGGGGCGCAATGAATGGACAATGGAGGAAGTAAAAAACAAGATTTACTACTGAAACAAGCACGAGTAGTATAACAAACACAATGTTTAGGGTCGAATCCGCTGGTGTCGTGTGGGCAGGCTCGAAGATAGGAGACGTCCGTCTCAGTCGAACCGGAACCACCCAGATCTCCACTGCCACCGAACCCCGGAAATACTGGAACCGCCAAGTCCCGAATTCCCAGGTGGCCACTGCCTCCGCTCGTCGGATCCGGTACTGCTGGCAGGAGAGAGCAAGAACACACAGGAGTGGATGAACGCACCCAGTACAGAGAGGGGAGAAGCCGCCTCCACCTCTTGGCAAAGTTCAGCAGGAAGGTGAGTACTTATCCAAAGAAGGAGGGTCTCAGTAGTCACCAGTCCTGAAAGGTTTAACAAGTTTATCAATCACAGAATATGCTGCAGAGAATGTTACCTTGGTCTTAGGCGATATCTCGGCACTGAGGTGGAGACGCCGTCCTCCTGATATACCTCGGTGCTGAGTAGAAACAGCTGTGTTTGGTGATGGGTGACAGCTGTCACCCAGATTACTCCCATGATGCGGTAGCGCCCTCTGGTGCCTGGAGCCCGCACTCCAGACAGGGCGCCCTCTGGTGGTGGTGGGCCAGCAGTACCTCCTCTTCAGCGGCCCACACAACACAAATTATAGGTGAATAATATACACAGTTATTAAATCCTGTAATCATTTGTCAAATAGCAGTATTTGTTGTAGATATATTATATGCATAATTAAAGCTTTATTATCCGATAAAAAATACATTGTCATTTTATTCATGTTCATTTTCAGACAGATCAAAAAGCTGAGACTGAGATGAGAATTGTGATAACTAGAATTAACCAGAATACAGGCGCTGACTGTGATTGAATGTGGATTCATAAAAATCTCATTTGTATTTTATGTTACACTCTGGCTTCTGAAATACGTATGTCAAGCAGAGAACATATGAACAGCTCATAATGATGTTGAAATTTATGGACTCCATTGTTTAGACCACAGAGGTCCTTATTGGGGCAGCACAGTCTACCTCTCAGCTCAAAGCACAAAAGAATATATAAAGAGGCAAGAATCTCCTGACTATCCACTTGAGCTTTTGTGCAAAAAGTTCTGTGCAGGCTGAAAACCAATTGACAAATCATTGTGTCCCACTTTTTACACAATAGTTATGCACAGCGCATCCTGAAAGTATTCACAGCACTTCACGTTTTCCACATTTTGTTGTTTCCGCCTTATTCCAAAATGTATGAAATAGTTTTTTCCTCAAAATTCTACACACAATACCCCATAATGAGAATGTGAAAAGGTTTTTGCAAATTTATTAAAAATTAAAAAGTAAGAAATCACATGTACATAAGTTCTCACAGCCTTTGCCATGAAGCTCAAAATTGAGCTCAAAGCACTGATCATCCTTGAGATGTTTCTACAGCTTAATTGGAGTCCACCCGGGGTAAATTCAGTTGACTAAACATGATTTGGAAAGGCACACACCTGTCTATATATAAGGTTCCAAATTTGACAGTGCATGTCAGAGCACAACGCAAGCATGAAGTCAAAGGAATTGTCTCCAAGACAGGACTGTCTCGAGGCACAAATGTGGCAAAGGGTACAGAAACATTTCTGCTGCTTTGAATTTTTATTAAATTTGCAAAAATTAAAAAAAAAAAACTGTTTTCATGTTGTCATTATTGGGTGTTGTGAGTAGAATTTTGAGGGAAAAAATTAATTCATTTCGGAATAAGGCTATAACATAAAATGTGCAAAAAGTGAAGTGCTGCAAATACTTTCCAGATGCGCTGTATATCCAAGGACTAAAATATCTGACGGCATAATAAGTGAAACTCACAAATATCATGCCAGTACTTTCACTGCAATTCAAACTGGCCTGTAATAACAGAATACTATGTGTCACATTGCACGTCCATGGAGAGAGGCAGCAGCCTGGTTCCCACCAAGTGCTTCGTACTTTATGGTGTTTGCTCAAATCAAGCCATCAAGGAAAGACGTAATTACGTTATGGTGTTAAAATATTAAGCACTCCCATTCTTCTGTTAATGCATGACTTCATACCATGTTGTACATTGTATTTGACATTCACCATCTCTCACTAAGCATTTGCTTTTATCTCTCAGCTGCTTCTTCTGTCACCGCGCTGCTTCATTTAGTCAAGAGATATAGATTTTTAATGAAAAAAGTTGAAACATTGAGTTTTTATTGAGAGTTCTTTTAATTATTCAAGATATAATTTGGCATTGAGGAGATCTACGTCAGCAGATGTGTCTGTTGACCCCATTGGCTCATTAATATGCAAATTAGTCCATGATTGTTATGGTAACTAGAGATACACTATTATTCATCAATTAGTCAACGGGTAGAAGATTGATATCACCTTTGTTATTTGTCAGCTTCTCATGTCCTGAATCTGTTTTGTGAGAAAAAACTACATCTGAGAATTTTACAGATGCTTCTAAAACTCAAAGAACATGCTTTGTGCTTTTTTATACCAGACAATACCTTATTTGTTTGCTGGATTTAAACAGGTATCAAAGTTAAAGGGATCAAACAGCAATAAATGAGTTTGAAATTTCAAGGTCACCCAAACTCCAAGGTCACGTGACAAATACATATTAGTGTTTCACAAAAATTTACTATTCCTGTATGTTTAAGGTAGTCCTCAGAATTACCATTCTAAAATAGAATAGAATGGAGCCTTTATTGTCATTGCACATGTATACATACAACAAAATTTGTCCTCCGCATTTAACCCAACCTAATTACAGTTAGACACAATCCAACCACTAGGAGTAGTGGGCAGCCACAGTCCAACGCCAGATGTAGACACTCTGCCTTGGTCAGGGGCAGACCCTAAATAAGCATATTTTTTGATTGTGGGAGGAAACCCACACAGACATGCAGAGAACATGCACACTCCACATATAAAAGGGTGGGAAGTGATCCCACGACCTTCTTGCTGCGAGGCACCAGTGCTAACCACTAATCCAACGTCCCGCCAAAAACTGTTTAACTCTTGCCGTTGCAAGAGACTATTCAAGACCCTTTTCAAGACCTGAAGACAGAAAGACAAAAGAAGTTTGACCTTTTAAGATCACTTACTGCCAAAGGTTATGTGACCAAGAGGCACATGATATATAGTTAGGCAAATAAGTGTTTGATCCACTGTCAATTTTGCAAGTTTTCCCACCTACAAAGAATGGAGAGGTCTGTAATTTTTATCGTAGGTACACTTCAACTGTGAGAGACAGAATCTAAAAAAAAAATAAAAATCAGAAAATCACATTGTATGATTTTTAAAGAATTAATTTGCATTTTATTTTATTTTTATAAAATAAAATGCAAATTGTATTTTATTTGTATGCATTTTATAATATAATGCATAAATTATAAATATAATTTATGCATTATAAATTATATTTATAATATAATTTATAATTAATATATACATTTATATTATAAACATTTATAATATTATAAATGTATATATTATATATGTATATATTATATAAATTATATAATAAAATGCATACATTTTTATGCATTTTATTTGCATGAAATAAGTATTTGATCACCTACCAACCAGCAAGAATTCTGACTCTCACAGACCTGATAGTTTTTCTTTAAGAAGGAATTAAAAAAAGAATTTTAAAAGAATGCAAATTAATTGCTTAAAAATCATACAATGTGATTTTCTGATTTTTTTTTATTTTTTTTTTAGATTCTGTCACTCACAGTTGTAGCATACTTACAGTAAAAATGATAGAACTCTCCATTCTTTCTAGGTGGGAAAACTTGCAAAATCAACAGTGGATCAAATACGTATTTGCCTCACTGTATATAACTTTGTCGTATTAGTGTTTAATAGTAACCATATCTCCATTTTTAACCATTTCCTCAAAACAGCCATTCTAAATATCCCCTAGTCATTTATTCATTTTCTGCCAATTATCCGGATCCAGGTCGCAATGGAAGTAAACCAAACAGCTCAACCCACACTTCCCTGTCCTCATCCAAGTCCTCTAACTCTTCCTGGAGGATCCCGAGGAGTTCCCATGCCAGCAGGGAAATATCCCTCCAGCATGTCCTAGGACTTCCCCGGGCATCTTCCCAGTTGGACCTGGAACCAGGGGGCATCCTCACCAGATACCCAAACTGCCTCTGCTGGCTCCTTTCAATGTGAAGAAGCAGCAGTCGAGCGCTGAGTGTCGAGTGTAATCCTAGATACCCGGCAGAGGCCTCTCACTTATGCCGCTTGTATAGGCTGGATACATGTGGCACAGTGTTATCTTTGACTTGTGACCTTGACTTTATCCATTTTTTTCTCAAAATAAAATAAGTTTGTCTTTAGCTTACCCTCAGCCTATAATGACTAGCTAATATAAGTTGCCCAATGACTGTTGGGATAGGCTTAGACCCTATTTTGACCGTTAATTGGAATAAGCCAATATAGAAAATGAATGAGTGAATGATTGATATGACAGCCGCTGCTTAGATGTCTTTATTAATGACAACTGTTCAAAGTCTTTCCCTTTTTGCTTGGCAACCTGTCGCACCAATTGCAAAAGAAAGTCAGAGCAAGTCATGTAATTCCCTGAAAGGATGCAAAGCCAACCCCAGAGACGCGGGGTGCTACGCTGACGCAGAAACACACTGACGCAGGTAGTGACGGGCATAGATATTACTGCTTGTGCAGGGAGTTGAGGGTAAATCGTGGCCCCTGCTGTCACCTTTGCTTTCATTTTGGGGGAAACACATAATCACATCCAAGTAAAGCACTCGGCCTCATCGGACAGGTGCAGTTTGTCAGAGAAGATGACAGCACGAAGCGGAAATAAAAACCATCATCCTGTAAATACAAGTTCACAAAGGGTAATATTGGACACCTCCAAACAAATGCTCTGATGTTTGGCCACATTCATAGTGGCTGTGACCCTCTGTGGTCAGTGAGGTGGGCGACCCGTATTGATGTGCTCCAGACCAGGCACAGCTGTGTAAACACTGAGCCCGGGTGAGCTGAGGGCTGGCTGACACGTGTGACATTATAATTGTTTGACCAGTGACTCCGTGTTATAATATCATGCTTTCATAATTCTCTGGCTTCTGGCTCTGCAGCTTCACGGATACATACAGCATGATGCCGGCCACGGTGCTGCTTTAGTTTGCTCCTGCTAAATCAGAAAAAGACAAAAACTTCATAATGAAGCTACAGGATTTCTTTAAAACACCAAACAATTTGATTTTGGAGGCTTTTCTGCACATATGTGCATGTTAATTTGTGAAAAAATCAAACTGTCTTTAAATCACTTCTGTAACTACTTGACATTTAACAATTCAGAGAGTTCATGCTAATGCAAGAAAATGGCTGTCGACAGGAGATGTTCCATTTAGTGCATTAATTTTCTTTGCGGAATTCCTCCTTATCATAATTGCTCATATTTAATATGTCATTGTGAATATGCAGAACAGTCAGCAGCTGAAGTACCTCTTTGTTTTTATTGTTTTAGCCCCTGACCCGAACGCAGTAACATGTAACATTTAAAAAGTACAATTTCTGGAATAAGTGCAGGTTTTCAGAAGACAACCAAGTGCTGCACTTACACCGGCCACTCACTACATGATGATACGATGCGTTCGTGCCTTATCAACATGACACAGCGCCACATCAACGTAATGGAGAAATGCATTTCAGAAGATCCATTTCACTTAGCAGCAAAGCACAAGTGTTAGCTGTGCACTGTGCACTGTAATGCACAGGTTTTCCCATCTGTGGCTGATGATCTGAGCTCAGTTGTGAGAGAGACAAAAAAAAATCTATTGTGTGTCCAAAAGCTAATTATTTCCTGCATTTAATTGTTTAACGCACACATAATAAATGTCTGTTCTGTGCCAAATTGCCAAGTGTGCACAGAGACGTAAGATATAAGTCTATATCTTACGTCATAGATATGGATAATAACAAACATGGAAATACATTTATTGAACAGAAAATAAATTTTGTGTGCTCACAGAAAAACATCCATCACAAGAGCCAAAACATCACCTTTTTCCAATGACTTGGCTGCATGAGCCACCAAAATTATTCAAGGTACTTCAAGGGCACAAATTAATCAGACCATGTAAATGAATTATATGCAGTAATATGTCCTATATTGTCATCTGTACGAGGTCTATTAGAAAAGTATCCGACCTTATTATTTTTTTCAAAAACCATATGGATTTGAATCACGTGTGATTACATCAGACATGCTTGAACCCTCGTGGGCATGCGAGAGTTTTTTCACGCCTGTTGGTTACGTCATTCGCCTGTGGGCAGTCTTTGAGTGAGGAGTGGCCCACCCTCTCGTCGATTTTTTTCATTGTTTAGGAATGGCTCAGAGACTGCTGCTTTGTTTGATCAAAATTTTTTCAAAACTGTAAGGCACAACTGAGTGGACACTATTCGATAAATTCAGCTGGTTTTCGGTAAAAATTTTAACGGCTGATGAGAGATTTTGGTCTGGTAGTGTCGCCGTAAGGACGGTCCACGGTGCCTGACGGCGATCTGCGCTTCGAGGCGGCAGCATCTTGCCGTTTCAAGTTGAAAACGTCCACATTTCAGGCTCTGTTGACCCAGTAAGTCGTCAGAGAACAGAGAACTTTCAGAAGAAGTCGGCATGAGGAGTTTATTCGGACATTCCATTGCTAACGGACATTTTGTAATGAAAGAACGTGCGGGCAGAGTCACATGTCGGGCCGGACCCGACCGCGGGGGGTCGCAACAGGAAAAACACCTCCGTTGGAAACCTTAACGGACAAGTTGGAACATGCCCAAGCTGTTAAACAATTTCTCAGTTACTCACTTGTTGAAAGCCATCAAAAGCCACCTGAATTTTACAAATGGTTTTCAACACGGAGGTGTTTTTCCTATCGCGGCGCACACAGATTCGCCGAGTGGTCACGGAAACGACTCGCCGAATTTGCGCGCACGTCTTTCATTAAAAAATGTCCTTAAACAATGGAATGTCCGCATAAAGTCCTCATGCTGGCCTCTTCTGAATCTTCTCTGTTCTCTTACAACGTCCTGGGTGAATTAAGCCTTAAATTAGGATGTTTTCAGGTTGAAACAGGCCGACGACGGCGCCTGGAAGCACTGCGCGTTGTCCCGCTCCGTGGGAAGTCCTTACACCGACAGAAACACCCCATAATCTCTCATCAGCCGTTAAACTTTTCACCGAAAACCAGGTTAATTTCTCGAATAGTGTCCACTCAGATATTCCTCACAGGTCCAGAAAAAATTTTGATAAAGCAACGCGCGCCGTCTCGAGTAGCGTGTGAAACAAAGGAATTCAGCCGAGAGGGCTAGACCACATCTCACTCAAGGCCTGCCCACAGGGAAATGACGTCACCGACACGCGTGAAAAAACTCACGCATGCGCACAAGGGTTCAAGCATGATTGGTGTAATCGCGCGTCATTCAAATCCATATAGTTAAGAAACCAGACCTCGTACAGACACTCCAATAGTCCATAAACACTGCGCACACCTTGAAAGTCAGGACCTTTAAAGTAGCACAGTACGTGTTGATATTATAGAACTCTGGTGAACTTTAGCTACAGGTGAGTGCATCGTTACTGTATTTTCCAAGTTATATGTCACACCAGAGTATTATACCCCATCACACATACGCCGATTGAGGCTAAATTGTATCAGAAAGAGACACCCGGCCACAATCAGAAAATATTGACTTGCGGTCTGAAGACCAACGGAGGGCAGTCTACATATTTGGTCCCATTTGCTTGGCTGTACCGAGTGTGTTGCACATGTTCAAAACACTCTTGGTGCCATCGAGATTGAACGCACATCTGACGGTGGTCTATATGCAGTTTTCGCATCATCTGATTGCAGCCTACATATTCTCACGGCATCAAAACAGCATCTGAAATGATCTGATCGTGGTTGATTGAGCTCTGAGATCGATTGGTCACAACAAAGCCTGTCGGCATGTTGTGAGATGTCCACCTCCACTGGATCCCGGCCAAGGAGGGTAAACGAAATGTTTATATGTAATAACATGTATGTGGCACACATTCAGCATATACAGTGAATGTGAAGAGCGCACAATCAAACCGAAAGTACCGTGTGCTGCTGCGCCTCTCAGTGGTCTGATGCGCAGTAATGCGTCACATCAGGCACAGAGCTGATCTGACGAATATACTGCTCATTGTGTCCACTGAACAGGCATAAATATCAAACCAGGGCTATAAATGTGCATGTCTACCTCATTAAATGTAAATAAACTTTTAAAACAACTATACATGTTTAAAACATTACAGTTAGCCTAACCTCAGCCGAGCAGTCATTCTCACTGTCCCCCGTCTGTCTCACAGTCTGTAAACAAATGAAGTCCTGAGTAGTATGGAGGTTATTCCCTCACTTTATTTGTGTCTGGTCTTTCAGTTTGAGAGCATGATTTATTAATTTCACTTATTCTCTAAGACACCGTCATATCCTCATTCAGATCTCCTCCTCCTTCTTCGTTTTCTTTTATGGTGGTTGGAAATCAGCATATTGATGCATTCGTGCCAACTTCTGCTCTGCAGTGTGGATCAGACAGTATCTCATTCACATCAGCATACAGGAGTTGTCACAGTCGTCATATGTGTACACATCTTGTGACCACAGATGATAATGTAGTAATTTTTGACATATAAATAACTTCAAAATATAAGTCACAGGACTTGCCAAACAAGTAAAAAAGAATGACTTGTCCAGAAAATACTGTGTTCACACACCTCTTCACTCTGTATGCTGTATGTGTGCTATCTGCATCTCAATGACATGAAAGGATATTATGACGTTATATTACACATATAGTGGCAGCAGCCTCCCATCAATTTTGAACATGATCCAAATGCTGCATTGCGGTCTCACCTCACCAAAACACATGCTTGTAATGCAGTTGTTCCCCACAGCTTGCAATAGGTCTTGCGTTCCTGTCCGATCATGCCAAAGTGCACATTTGTATTGCACCGTGTAGTGAGTGGCCGGCTTTATGCAGTACAGCCATTGTTTTGAAATACAGCACAGGAATCCCTGCTTTTGCAGAGGTTTCATTTACACAGCAAGTTTAGTGCTATATCTAGCCAGTGTCAGAATGTCTGCAGATACAAGTTAAAACACCATCATCAACTCTGCAAAGCAATTTGGCCTGTGCGTGAAGAAATATCACTGCTGCATCTGTGGATGTTTGTGACAAAAAGCAGAGTGACAGGAACACGATGCATACAAGCCTATTTTACTCCCCAGTCTGTCAAAGATGTGTCATGCTCTCTCCTCTGCACTGTTGTCATGGCAAATACAGACTCAAACATCTGAAGTGATGGTGCACCGGGAATGGCAGGCGGTGAGTCAGACCGTTGTGTCAAAATCTCTCAATAAGGGATCTCAGTCCGATTTACAGTAGGATAGGTCAGCAGATAAACAAACCTTGTAGAACCACTATTACAGATGTTTTTTTATTCAGCACTGACATAAAATATGTGAAATCCACAAACATCTGGACGTTTTAAACATGTCATTTTATGTGTAATATTTTTCCCCTGTGTATTTCAACATTAAATATTCATAACATTTTCATTCAATGTAGGAATATGAGCATTTGTTTTCATTTTCATCCACTGGGACAGACTCTAGCTACCCAACCCCACTCCACCCCACCCCCATGACCCTAAACTTAAATAACAGGATTTTGAGGATGGATGGATGGATGGATGGATGGATGGATGGATGGATGGATGGATGGATGGATGGATGGATGGATGGATGGATGGATGGATGGATGGATGGATGGATGGATGGATGGAGGGAGGGAGGGAGGTAGGGAGGGAGGGAGTCCTTTGAGCCCCATTATTGTTTTCATGGATATGCATGGTTTGAGAAGGGAGGTGATGGTCTAGTCATTAAGCATTGAGCTTCAGACCAGAGGATTCTTGGTTCAAAGCCCAACCTGACTGGAAAAACACAATGAGCCCTTGGGCAAGGTCCTTAATCCCCAAGTTGCTCCCGGTGTGTAGTGAGCGCCTTGCATGGCAGTACCCTGACATCGGTGTGAGTGTGTCTGTATGAATGTGAGGCATAATTGTAAAGCACTTTGAGTGTCTGATGCAGATGGAAAAGCATTATATAAATAGAGTCAATTTACCATTTAATTTGTTCTTACCTTGGACGCTTAGAGAGTCCAAGAGGGTGTCTATGGATGAACAGGATATTCCATGATTGTGCTGGATTTCAACCATGACTGAATTTTCAGAATGTTCAAAAATGCTTTTTTTCTGCCATTACTTTTTGACATATTTAGTAATCGCTTGCATTTTCTTGAAGCTGTAACATTGTCGTACTTGCTGCAACATCAATTTGGATGGGTTATCTGGAAGCTCCAAGGCTTTACTACGGGCGCGCCGTGGTGTCCACCATTATGCTACAGTTGTCACTGGATGTTAGAAGCCTGATAGGTTTATCAGATTTGTTTATAAGTCCCTTAGCAATTCCAGTCAGATTCTAGATTATGAACAGAGCTTTATAAAAAAAAAAAAACAGGCATATCTATTAATATATCTACATATCTCTTGAGAAATTCATGATCTCACAACCTTAAAAAAACAAGGTGAAAAAAAAAATTCCAAGATTTCTTGGACCTTCATCAAATTTGCTCCACAATGGTTTCATCCTTGGCCCATACCCAACCTTTCACCAGGTTTCAAAAAAATCTGTTTTGTAGTTTTTTCATAATCCTAAGAAAATGTATCTGTTATTTCCATGAATATGTGTGGAGTGTCGGTGGAAGTATGGCCTCTCTGAGCACTTTCTAGATCTTCAATGATCAACTCAATCAATCAACTTTTTTTTTATATAGCGCCAAATCACAACAAACAGTTGCCCCAAGGCGCTTTATATTGTAAGGCAAGGCCATACAATAATTATGAAAAACCCCAACGGTCAAAACGACCCCCTGTGAGCAAGCACTTGGCAACAGTGGGAAGGAAAAACTCCCTCTTAACAGGAAGAAACCTCCAGCAGAACCAGGCTCAGGGAGGGGCAGTCTTCTGCTGAGACTGGTTGGGGCCGAGGGAAAGAACCAGGAAAAAGACATGCTGTGGAGGGGGGCAGAGATCGATCACCAATGATTAAATGCAGAGTGATGCATACAGAGCAAAAAGAGAAAGAAACAGTGCATCATGGGAACCCCCCCACAGTCTACGTCTAAAGCAGCATAACCAAGGGATAGTCCAGGGTCACCCGATCCAGCCCTAACTATAAGCCTTAGCGAAAAGGAAAGTTTTAAGCCTAATCTTAAAAGTAGAGAGGGTGTCTGTCTCCCTGATCTGAATTGGGAGCTGGTTCCACAGGAGAGGAGCCTGAAAGCTGAAGGCTCTGCCTCCCATTCTACTCTTACAAACCCTAGGAACTACAAGTAAGCCTGCAGTCTGAGAGCGAAGCATTGAGATGCAGATAGCACACATGATTAAGACAATTTTTTGAAAAATCCCTTAAATTAAAGCTACTGTAAAATCCTATATTTGATTGTTTGATTTCAACTCCACATCAGTTGTGTGCAGAAGTAAAATGACAAATATTACGTCATTATGCAATTACTCATGGACCTGACTGTAACTAATGGGTACTTACAAAAATTGCATTTCTGTGCTCATCTCTGGTACAAAACAAAATATTCAAGTTCTGCAGTTTTTCTTAATTAATTAAGTTTTTTGGAAAGCTGTCCGAGGGTTGCACATATGGGTCTCTTGGAGAAACAGTGGCACCTGATACAATATTTAAGGGAGGCAGTGGCCCGGGGAGGTGGTGGCGCGGGGACACAAGGGCCCGTCCATGACTGCTTGTGCTCCTAGTTATCACTTGTGATTCATCTCAATGGCTTTGATAAGGTGCATTGCTCCAGATTCCAAATGGACTCAGCAGGAACCTGCAGCTGTATACTTGCAGGATAATTCATAGGCATCAAAGGTCAAATCTAATTTTTGCCATCTAGAGCTGCTGCGGTGTAGGAAAGTGCCCTATTATTACATCCAGACGGTCTCAGTGGGGTTGCCCTTAAGATAAATAGTGGTACCTGGATACGATCAGGTAACCGCACAGAAAAACAGAGAATGATGGATTAACAACTACAAGAAACAAATGTCAAATTTGTTTATAACTCTCAAAGCAATTCCCTGCATTTTCTAGGCTATTAAATAGTCAAAGACACTATCTGCACTTGTCCTGAATGATGCCAGCTGTGATTTATGTCACATTCATTTTTGAATTCCATAAAGGTAAATGACAGCAGGTTGTGCAAAATGCCATCTGTTACACTCTTCTATTTTCAGCCAACTCAAGAAGGGAATGTGAATTGTCTCGTTTGTTTCATAAATGCAATGACAGCCTCTGCAGACTGTAATCCAATAACCTGCCTTGAGGTGGATATCCACTGTGGCACCGTAATTTCACATCAACTTGCTTTATCAGGGTGAAAATAATGATTGCATTAACATATGTTGATTTCCCCACATAGGCTGACATATAGCGGTAAATTAAAACTTGGAGATAAATGCAACCTAAGTGACATCACATTACATCAGGAAAATCATAGTCTTTTTACACAGTAACAACTGTAATAAAATCTAATGGGCCCCTTTACACATTCAAATACAGAAGTTAGGTTTTACCTATATCATGTTCAGGCACAACAGTTCCACTGCTAAACATTCCAAATCATTATCGCTTATCCTTTGTTGGTCACCCAAGCCCTGACTTCACCACATTAGGCTGGTGTAGTGGTTTGCTCTCCATTTATTTGTGATTATTCCTCCCACTCGCTCCCTCAGAACGTGAACTCACGACCTCCAACTATGGGAGGTGGACGCTCTGACCAGTTGACTAAAACCTGGGCTCTGGCCTGAGTGAACAACCCGGACAATCGCCATCATGGATTCATGACAGGTAAAAGCAAAACACTCAGTCTGCGAGTCACAACCACAATATTAAGAGAAACAAGCAGAAGAATAAGTGACGGACATCACCCTGCTGGGAAAAGCTTTGTTCAGCGACTGTTGGGAGTGAGGCCGGACTGAGCTGGAGTGACTGGTTTTGAGGCCAGAGACCCAGAGAGAGAGAGACAGCGGCTGGTGTGATCGAGCAGACACACTTAATCAGAAATTCGTCACTTTTGGAAATATACACGCACCCAGTTTGAGCAACGGAGCTTCTACAAATTTGTCTGAGGTGAGAGAAATCTGAAAATAAAGCACCACTGAAGATTCATTGGCTAATGTTAGCTTAGCCTTTAGCCTTTTGCTGCAGAATGACTCAGTCAAGCTGAGTGAAAGTTTTATATTTGTAAATTGTTCAGTCTAATTTTATTTTTACCAAATGAAGTGACACAGCTTTTAATTGTTCCTGCTGTGAGTATAAGAAAACTCTCAACATTAAATAACAGATTTTTTTTTTTTTATATATATTTCTTCACTTGTCCCACATCAGGAACATTTCAACATTTGCTGTGCAGAGAACATTATAAATCCAGGTGCAATTCAAAAACTTCCAGTGATGGAACTGAACACCAAAGTGGAAGAAGAGAACATCTCTGATCTTTAAAATGTGAGGAAAGAGTCTCCAAAAACTCCAACAATAGGTTGAAGCTAGAGAAGAGACCTTCATTTGGTTAAATGTTCTGAGGGTCCAGCTCACCTGTCATCTCTGAAAACCAACACCTGCTGCTACACTTCAAAATAAACAAAGGCTCTTTTAAAGAGCAACTTGTATTTTATTATTGAAAAGCTGTTTCCTTTTATACTTCAACATTAAATGAATTAAACATGTCCATGAAGTCAACGTTTAGTCAAGAAGACACTTGCACAGGCAGAAGAAGCTCTACCCCTATTGTGCACAATTTCAAAGCATTCACATTCTCTAGAACAGTCAAGTTCATATTTTAGTAATTACTTTGTCCTGATTACAACATTAAAGGTAATCACACAGTCAACAAAGATGCAGTTAAATGTTGAAATTACGAAATAAAAAAAATATTTTCTCATGAGGTTTATGTCACATTGACAAATCCCAATAAACAGACACACTGCAGTCATTGTAACATCATCCCTTGTTGTGTTTATGGTGTCTTTTTTCTTGGTTGTAATGCACATATGAATGAATGAATCTACCAGACTTAAAAATGTACAAATTACTTTTCATGCTATTTTAGTTGTCTAAATAAATATTCAAGGTTCGTTATCATGTGAATCAAAAATGATCACATCTGAAACAACAATAACAGATAAGTTATGGATTTAATTTACAGATGAACAAAGATTTCTAAAGAATCTTGTTTGATTAAAAATATTTTAATTGCCAGTTTTCTAATGTAAGAAACTTTTAAAAAAAATTTAAACTTCAAAATCTATAGTAATCAGAAATTATTCTTGAGGTTAAAAAAAAAACGTAAGGATTTTCTTTAGTAAATTGCTGCGTATAAATTGTCAGTTCTGATGTTTCTCTGACACGCATTTCTGCACTCTGTCGTCTTCCATGTTTTGGCCTGATGCCTTGTTTCTGTTGGATGTGCAAAGCTACGTCACAGTGTGCAGCGGTGAAAGTTGAATTTTGTTCAACTTTGACTGCGTCAGCCTGACAACAAGCGGAAATGTGTGCTTCCGGCGGAGTGTCGCACTGGCTCTGTTAGTGATGTGATGTTTCTTATTGAAAATAATAGGTTTTACAGCAGTGCACGTCAAGTTTAATGCTGTCAATGCATTCGACGTGAAAGGTCCTTTACTGATGCTTCTAATTGCAACATGTGCAAATCTAGTCTGAAAAACTCACAATGAAGATAGCCTGGTGGCTAGCGTAAGATATCAATTGAATAATTTGACCTGTAACAATAAATTATTTGCTCAATCATCTTATTATTATTTTAGCTGTTAGTCAATTTACTTTTTTATGTACTGCAGAATATCAATGATCGAATTTGTGATCGTATCATCTGATCTGAGGCCGCATGTTCTGGACACCCGGGTAGGATGGGGAAGGACTTTGGACAGACCTAGTAAGCCCAAACGGATACTGCAGGTGGACTGGGAACATCTAGAGGAGCCCACTGTACAACAGATCTTCAATTCACACCTCCGACGGAGCTTTTCTGGCATCCCTTTGGAGGTTGAGGGCATTGAACCAGGATGGGCAATGTTCAAAACATAATTGCTGAAGCTGCAGAGTGGAGGTATAGCCTGAAGGTCTTAGGTGCCTCAAGGGGTGGCAACCCTCGAACACCATGGTGGACACTGGTGGTCAAAAAAGGGGACCAGAGAGTGTGTGCCAATTACAATTACAGCATCACACTACTCAGCCTCCCTTGTAAAGTCTACTTCAGGGTGCTGGAAAGGAGGGTTCAGCCAATAGTCAAACCTCTGATTGAAGAGGAACAATGCAGGTTCCGTCCTGGTTGTGAAACAACTGACCAGGTTTTCACTCTCACAAGGATCCTGGAGGGGGCCTGGGAGCATGCCCATCCAGTCTACATGTGCTTTGTGGACTTGGAGAAGTATGTACGAGGTCTATTAGAAAAGTATCCGACCTTATTATTTTTTTCAAAAACCATATGGATTTGAATCACGTGTGATTACATCAGACATGCTTGAACCCTTGTGGGCATGCGAGAGTTTTTTCACGCCTGTCGGTTACGTCATTCGCCTGTGGGCAGTCTTTGAGTGAGGAGTCGTCCACCCGCTCGTCGATTTTTTTTCATTGTTTAGGAATGGCTCAGAGACTGTTGCTTTGTTTGATAAAAATTTTTTCAAAACTGTAAGGCACAACTGAGTGGACACCATTCAATAAATTCAGCTGGTTTTCGGTAAAAATTTTAACGGCTGATGAGAGATTTTGGTCTGGTAGTGTCGCTTTAAGGACGGTCCATGGCGCCTGACAGCGATCTGCGCTTCGAGGTGGCAGCGTCTCGCCGTTTCAAGTTGAAAACTTCCACATTTCAGGCTCTGTTGACGCAGTAAGTCGTCAGAGAACAGAGAACTTTCAGAAGAAGTCGGCATGAGGAGTTTATTCGGACATTCCATTGTTAACGGTCATTTTGTAATGAAAAGAACGTGCGGGCAGAGTCGCATGTCGGGCTGGACCCGACCGCGGGGGGTCGCGGCAGGAAAAACACCTCCGTTGGAAATCTTAACGGGCAAGTTGGAACATGCCCAAGCTGTTAAACAATTTCTCAGTTACTCACTTGTTGAAAGCCATTAAAAGCCGCCTGAATTCTACAAATGGTTTTCAACACGGAGGTGTTTTTCCTGTCGCGGCGCACACAGATTTGCCGAGTCGTCACGGAAACGACTCGGCGAATTTGCGCGTACGTCTTTCATTAAAAAAATGTCCTTAAACAGTGGAATGTCCGCATAAATTCCTCATGCTGGCCTCTTCTGAATCTTCTCTGTTCTCTCACGATGTCCTGGGTGAATTAAGCCTTAAATTAGGATGTTTTCAGCTCGAAACAGGCCGACGACGGCGCCTGGAAGCGCTGCAGGACGTCCCGCTCCGTGGGAAGTCCTTACACCGACAGAAACACCCCATAATCTCTCATCAGCCGTTAAACTTTTCACAGAAAACCAGCTTAATTTCTCGAATAGTGTCCACTCGGATATTCCTCACAGGTCCAGAAAAATTTTTGATAAAGCAACGCGCGCCGTCTTGAGCAGTGTGTGAAACAAAGGAATTCAGCCGAGAGGGCGGGACCACATCTCACTCAAGGCCTGCCCACAGGGAAATGATGTCACCGACGCGTGAAAAAACTCACGCATGCGCACGAGGGTTCAAGCATGATTGGTGTAATCGCATGTCATTCAAATCCATATAGTTAAAAAAAAAAATAAAAGGGTCGGTTTATTATCTAAGAGACCTCGTATGTAATAGTTTGGACACCCCTTATGATTTCCATGCTTTTCCTTTATAAATCATTGGTTGTTTGAATCAGCAATTTCATTTAAATATAGCAGACAAACACAGTGATATTTGAGAAGTGAAATGAAGTTTATAGGATTTACAGAAAGTGTGCAATAATTCTTTAAACAAAATTAGGCAGGTGCATAAATTTGGGTACCCCAACAGAAAAAATACTATATTTAGAATAATAATAATATTTAGTAGATCCTCCTTTTACAGAAATAACAGCCTTTAAATGCTTGCTATAGCTTCCAATGAGAGTCTGGATTCTGGCTGAAGGTATTTTGGACCATTATTCTTTACAAAACATTTCAGGTTTGTTGGTTTCCGAGCATGGACAGCCCACTTAAAATCACACCACAGATTTTCAATAATATTCAGGTCTGGGGACTGAGATGGCCATTCCAGAACATTGTGCTTGTTCCTCTGCATGAATGCCTTAGTAGATTTTGAGCAGTGTTTAGGGTCGTTGTATTGTTGAAAGATCCAGCCCCAGCGCCACTTCAACTTTGTTACTGATTCATGAACATTGTTCTCAAGAATCTGCTGATATTGACTGGAATCCATGTTACCCTCAACTTGAACAAGATTCCCAGTACCTGCACTGGCCACACAGCCCCACAGCATGATGGAACCACCTCCAAATTTTACAGTAAGTAGCAAGTGTTTTCCTTAGATTGCTGTATTCTTTTTCTGCCATGCATACCACCCCTTGTTATGTCCAAATAACTCAGTTTTAGTTTCATCCACAGCACCTTATTCCAAAATGAAGCTTGTTGTAGGTCTTTGGAACAGGTCTGTGGGTTCACTATGACTATTCTCACCATCCTTCGCTTCAACTTGTCTGAGATTTTTCTTGGCCTGCTGCTTCGGGCCTTAACTAGTACTGTGCCTGTGGTCTTCCATTTCCTCACTATGTTCCTCACAGTGGAAACTGGCAGCTGAAATCTCTGACATAGCATTTATATCCTTCCCCTAAACCATGATGTTGAACAATCTTTGTTTTCAGGTCATTTGAGAGTTGTTTAGAGACTCCCATGTTGCCACTCATTAGAAGAGATGCAAAGAGGAGAAACATTTGTAAATGGGCACCTTAAATACCCTTTCTCATGATTAGATTCACCTGTGTAAGGACGTCAAGGGTCAATGAACTTAACAAACCAATTCTGTGTTCCAATAATTCATGCTAAATGTATTCAAATCAATAAAATGACAAGAGTGCCCAAATTTATGCACCTGCCTAATTTTGTTTAAATAATTATTGCACATTTTCTGTAAATACTAGAAACTTCATTTCACTTCTGAAATATCAGTGTGTTTATCTACTATATGATATATTTAACTGAAATTTCTGATCCAGACAACCAATGATTTATAAAGGAAAGTCGTGAAAATTATCAGGGGTGCCCAAACTTTTGCATACAACTGTATGATCAGGTACCCCGGGAGATACTGTGGGAGGTGCTGCAGGAGTATGGAGTGAGGGGGTCACTTCTCAGGGCCATCCAATCTCTGTACTCACAAAAGGAGAGCTGTGTTCGGGTATTCGACAGTAAGTCGGACTCATTTATGGTGGGGGTTGGCCTCCACCAGGGCTGCCTGAGGAGGCCCTGGCGGTCTTGCCTCAAGTGAAGGAGTTCAAGTACCTCGGGGTCTTGTTCACGAGTAAGGGGACAATGGAGCGTGAGATTGGCCAGAGAATCGGCTCAGCAGGGGCGGTGTTGCATTTGCTCTGCCATACTGTTGTGACAAAAAGGGAGCTGAGTCAAAAAGCGAAGCTCTGTATCTACTGGTCAATCTTCGTTCCTACTCTCACCTATGATCATTAGGGTTGGGTCATGACTGAAAGACTTAAATCGCAGATACAAGAGGCTGAAATGGGGAACCAATCAGGTGTGGCTGAAATACTACTAAGATGGTCACATCCAAACCAGCTCTTCAGAAAACCTACGGGGAGCTTTACAGAGCATTTGTCCAGTATATATACAGTCTATGGGGACCACACAGCATGACTACAGTTGAGTACATTATGCTGCAATGTTAAGTGCAGAACACTTTCAGAGAATGATTAATCTTTGTGTTTGAATAAGACCACAAACGTCCACCTCTTTTGCACATTAAGATCACATCTGTGCAGACTGAATATTCATCACAGTAATGAGTCAAGAATCTTGCTATATATTCACTGAGATATCAGCTGCAGGTTACATATCTTCCTCCACATTTCAGATTTTAGAAACATCTGTCATGTCACGAGGTGGAAAAGACTTTATTTAAATAATCCTCCCACAAATGACTATAACAGCATAATAATATATTTAAGTTTGAACAGAGGCAAGGGCTGGATGGCTGATCTGGTGAACTGTTTACATTTTGTGTGTGTGTGTGTGTGTGTGTGTGTGTGTGTGTGTGTAGCCCTACACATGTTGATCTGTTTGATTATTTAAGAATATTCCCAGCATAATTATCCATATTACTCATTAGACAGTCATGCTTATTAGCTTTAGCACATTTTAAACTTACTATAATGTCATCACAATCGTTTCTGTTGGCTCCAAACCTACTTTGTCCAAATGATGTCCAAATAGAAATTGTACCTGCATCATAATTGTTTTTGTGTTCAACACTATTCTTATGAATTGGATACTGTGATATTTTTCACTTAGTGTGTGCGTGACAACTGCATATGTCTGTTTGTAGTGATGCAAATTGCAACAATGTTTTTATGTTGCCCTCTTGGCCAGATCACTCATGCAGAAGAGCTTACATCCTTTGGCCTTTTCATGCTAGCTTGGTTGCCTTTACAGTTGATTCTCGCATTATGCCCTGACAAGCCTATCGTCATGGTTGGTGAATGTTGCGTTGTATTGCACAGTTATTCTTTAATTACTTCAACAGTTTTCATTGACTATAAGACTAGTGAACTAAAACTATAAGACTTACTATTGTTTTTCCTCACTGTAAGAGGGAACCAACATCCAAAAATCTTGGTGATCTGAAAACCGCATGGAACAATGGTCAGAGGACAGTACGACATTGCACCAGCCAGTGCTGGCTGAACTTGTGTCAGGGAATTCAACAAGTCGCTGATTGTTGACACACGCAAGGAGTGTACAAAGGCATGAAAAAAGCATTTGGACCTCACGCAACAAAAACAGCCCCTCTAAAATCATCCACTGGAGAGACCATCACAAACTGCAATGAACACATTGATCATGAGCAAGGTTTAGTCCCCCATGACATGCGTGACGCTAACATCGTCACCCTATATAAGAACAAGGCAGATCGCAGTGACTGGAACAACTGTTGGGGCATCTCGCTGCTTAACACCATGAGGAAGATGTTTGCTCTGGTAGTGCTGAAGAGACTACAACAGCTTGATGAGGGATTATATCCTGAGCCTCAGTGCGTATGTTGTGTGGGCCGCTGAAGAGGAGGTACTGCTGGCCCACCACCACCAGAGGGCACCCTGCCTGGAGTGCGGGCTCCAGGCACCAGAGGGCGCTGCCGCCTAACAGGAGTAGCTGGGGTGACAGCTGACACTCATCACCTATGACAGCTGTCACCACTCATCTGATCAGCATCAGTATATCAGCAAGACGTCATCTCCACCTCTTTGCCGAGATATCGCTTTACCAGGAAGGTAACGTTCTCAGCTGGCTGTGAGATTTATTCGACAGTAACCTTTTGTGACTTTTTGTGTATCGTGTAACAGACTCTTTTTCCAACAAGAGGTGGAGTTGGTTTTCCTGCCGTGTGAATTGCTGGGTGCATACGCGCCCACCTTTAATTGTTTCTTTGTTCCTCATCAGCAGTACCAGATCCGACACGCGGAGGCAGTGGCCACCTGGGAGTTCGGGACTTGGCGGCTCCAGTATTCCCGGGGTCTGGTGGCGGAGGAAATCGTGTGGTTCCGGTTCTACTTTGGACAGACGTCTCCTATCTTCGAGCCTGCCCACACGACACCTGTTGCGATTTGACCTTTTGTCTATTATTGTAATCTGTTGTGTTTGTTGTGCCCTTTCACAACAGTAAAGTGTTGTATTTGACTTCCTCCATTGTCCGTTCATTTGCGCCCCCTGTTGTGGGTCCGTGTACCTACACTTTCCCAACAGCGTACGGTCAATATAATCTTCACAGTGAGACAACTGCAGGAAAAATGCAAAGAACAGAAGAAGCCTCTGTACCTTGCCTTCATAGACTTGAAAAAGGCCTTCAGTCTTGTCAGCAGGAAGGGCTTCTTCAAGCTCTTCAACAAGATAGGATGCCTACCCAAGCTTCTGAGTGTGTACTACAAGAACATGAAAAGCTGCTCTGGCTTCCCACACACAGGCAGCACTCCAGGGGCTGACCAACTGTCTGGCACATGACTGCAGGGAATTCGGTCTCACCATCAACCTAAAGAAGACTAACATGATGGTGCAGGATGTTAGCGAGACACAGAACATTGCCATTGGCAACTACACCCTGGAAGTCGTTGAGGAATTCACATACCTCAGCTCAAAAATCTCCAACAACTTGTCCCTCAAGGCTGAGATTGGCAAATGGCCACATTCACCATAGCAAGACTGTCCAAGAGAGTATGGGAGAACAACAGGCTCACTACAAACACCAGGATCTCTGTGTACAGCACTTGCGTGTTGAGTACCCTACTCTGTGGCAGAAAAACCTGGACACCATACGCGAGGCAAGAGCGTCACCTCAGCAGCTTTCACTTTTGGTGCTTGCAATGCATTCTGAGCATATTTCAGCAGGATCGAGTACCGAACACAGAGGTACTTCGGCGGGTAAACATTCAAAGCATTTTTGTACTCCTGTCCCAGTTCCCAGTGACTCCTAAGATGGCTTGGTCATGTTCACCACATGGAGGTTTGATGCCTTCCAAAAGATGTCCTGCACAGTGAACTTGCATCAGGCTCCAAACCAGCTGGCCGTCCAGTGCTGCGATACAAGGACATTTGCAAGAGGGGCATGAAGGCTGCCAAGATCAGTCAAAGGACATGGGACGTCACTGCAGACAATCGCGGCAACTGTGGCACACCATCAAGAAAGACATACAGAGAGCAAAAAAGAAAAGAGAATAACAATGGCAAAACAGGGAGGAAAGACAAAGGACGACAGCAGCTTCTGCCTCTTCGCTACCAAGTGCCTTCCTGTGCAAGCAATTTCAATTCAGTTTCAATTTATTTAATTTATATAGCGCCAAATCATAACAAAGTTGCCTCAAGAGGCTTCACAGAAGTTAAGTCTAACCTTACCAACCCCTAGAGCAGTGGAGGGCAACTTGTTCCCGAAAGGGCCAAGAGGTTGCAGGTTTTCTTTCCACTGACTCCACCAGGTGATTTCACTGATTAATATCACTTTGAGCAGATGGAATCAGTTAAGGTGATTGCTGGCCACTAGCCCTAAGCTTCACTAAAAGTCCCAGACTTTAGATAAAGTTGAGGCCGCGACCTGCTCCGTTTCCTAATAAAATGAGTTTGAAAGGGGAGAAAGCATAGTAACATATTATGCTAGCCATGCGAAAGGGAAAATAAGTGTGTCTTAAGTCTGGACTTGAAAATCTCTACAGAATCTGACTGTTTTATTGACGCAGGGAGATCATTCCACAAAGCAGGTGCACGATAAGGGAAAGCTCTGTGACCCACAGACTGCAACAGAGACTACCACTCAGAAATTGGACTGTTCAGCCACAGCCAACGCTATTTAACAACAAATTTCCAGGGCAGTCCATTGTCTTCTGAGACAGAAGGAGACGATGATGGTTGCATTTACAATTGATTCTTGCCTTATGCCCTGAAGAGCCTGTGGCTATATGAGCATAATACTTTAATATAATTCAGTCTGAACAGAGGCAAGTGCTGTTTTCTTGATGGCTGATCTGCTGATATATATATGCATATGTATGTATGTATGTGTGTGTGTGTGTGTGTGTGTGTGTGTGTGTGTGTGTGTGTGTGTGTGTGTGTATGTATGTAGTAGCGTGTTGCCCATAGGGATCCACGGGCTCTAGATTGGGTAGTGTTTATAAAAATAGGTAGCTGACATTAAGCAAAGCTTGTATAATGAGTTGGAATGGTGTGTGAGTCCAGAATGTTTTGAGAACCTTCAACCTCAATTTTTAGAAGAGGAACTCAATCCTTTTATTTCCTGTTCATTATGTAATTTGCTGTCTTAATGTATTTATAAATTGTTTAGGTTCTTGTTATCATATTCACACTATTATTATTATCATTATCATTGTTATTATTATTATTATTATATTTTATTATTACTTCTATTTTTCCATTTGATATTTAAATAGACCACAGTGGAAATAAGTGTTTTCACTTTCTTGTGTCATCCATGCAGTGTTAATTTTGACAAGAAATTTTAATTTAGTTTTAGTCTTAGTCTTTTGACTAAAATTCTTTTAAATTTTAGTCTAGTTTGAGTCATTCAATTTGGATTAATTTTAGTCTAATTTTAGTAGTCGACTAAAATAGGAAGCAGTTTTTGTTGACTAAATCAATCACCACTGTGGAGTAATAAAAAAGAAAAAAGTTAAGACTTGTGCTTTCATTTTAACATTACAGTTAAAAAATGTATTTTCTTCAAAGCAAGTTAGATGGCGTGACATAATTTTATGCTGGGTCAGTGTGTAAATAATGATAGCGTGTTCATGCATTATCATTGTAAAAATATATACAGTTAATCAGTGTTTTTCACTTGTATTTTACACAAATTAACATGTTCACATGTTAGCATAACCCAACGTGACCACGGTGATGCGGATATTTACCAGCCCACCAGACAGTACATTTCAGTTCATCACATTTATTACTAATATGTGAGCACACTGTAGTCAATATACAATTATATATATAATGCCTTAGCGATTTTACCTTTGAGAATATCTCGAGGTGGTTGTTCTGTAGATGTCTCTTTAGATTTGTCGTGTTCTTGCCGCGGATTACTGTGTCGCATGCTTTACACTTTGTCTTGTTCTCTTTGTCGTCGAATATGAAATGGGCCCATAAATCTTCCCTTCTTTTTCTGCCGGCCGTGGACATTTTGTCGCTTTTTCTTTCGTGTCTCGTTGTTTTCTCATAGTCTCTTGACTCTCTTCAACTACCTCCATTGTCTTCCCCTGTGCGGTCGAAACAGTGGCTTACTTCCTGTTACTGGTTAATAAGCTAAGCTCTGATTGGTTCTCCTCTCGTCTGCTCCCACCTCTTCTATCTGTTGAGTGGTTGTTTTGCCGTTTCTCCCATCTTACCATGATCTTAACTGTCTACTGATTGGATTTCCGTCTCGTCTTTTTTTCGTTGACGTGAATATAAATTAATTTAGTTATAGTTATCGTCTCAAAAAAAGAGTTTTGTTTTCGTTTTCGTTCAGTTTTCGTCCGCAAAAATATATTTGACAAAAAAAAACGAAAATATTTCGTCAACGAAATTAACACTGCATCCATGTATTTTTAATGTTAATTATATGTACTTACATTGAACTTACTAAATAAAGTAACACACACTTTTAATATAAAGATGTTTCACTGCCCCCTGCTGGAATGGTGTGACAGTCCAGAATGTAATAAGCAAGGTTAGCTATTATACATAGTTTCTTCAAAAATATTAGCCCTATCAACGCTCTATTTTGGCACCGTTTATCCTTGACCCAAATACATAAGCATACTAAACAACAAATTTCAGCTGTCTCCTGTCGCACGCATGCAGAGGTTTTTGTTTTTTCTACATTCTGCTGCATGCAGGTGCTTTTAATTTTTGCACACGCACAAACAAAGACAGTGGCTGCTGCAAGCTGGTGTTTTTAATTTTTACACATGCACCAACAGAGTGGGTGGTGGAAGACATCAAAAACAATACTCTTTTCACTCATGGTAATGACAACATGACACTTAACTACACTGTCTATACCAATTGAACTACAAAAACACAATAAATCAAGAAGACTAACAATAACCACAATAACATTTAAAACCCCAAATCCCCGAACTCCCATGGTGCATTGGAGCACAACATCCATTGTTTACTGGTTAGATAAAATCGCTAATTTCCCAGTTTCTTCGTGATCGAAGCCATACACACACACATTCGCATGCACACAGAGGCCACTTGGCTGTTATGATATAGATTCCGGGACGGATCTCTTTCTTAGACCATTGACAAATGCAGCAAACTGATTGGGTTTATCTTGCAAATTAGGTCTTTTGTTGTAACTTCATCCCAATCAGCATTGTCTATTAAAAGACCCCTTGTCCATTGCCCCACCCCTCCATGAAATCTTTGCAGTGTCAGTGAGGTTATCAGCTCTCCAATTAATCTTTCAAGTATATTTTTTAAATTCTGCACAAAATCCTGGAGAATGGAGTGCTTTTTTTTCCAGTATCTTTTCATGGTAATGTAATTATAAATACAAATTACACTCTGCACTTCATTAGCATGTAACAATATCATAGCACTTTCAATTAAAGCGGACATCATGGTGATGGGGATAGTTTGCATAGCTCCAGGACGTCGATATTATATGGAAATGAAAAGAAGCCATAAATGAAAAACATGTGTCACATTATTAAACATTGTGAATAATTTTAATTTTAAATGGGGTTTTTAACTTGTCAGGAAACAGCAAGTCTTTACAGATAACACCGTGCTGCAGTTATGAGCATGAACCTCAAATGTAAACAGGAAAGCAGGCATATTTTTAAAAGTTATAACTCATCACTCATCTTTAATCAAATTCCTAACCTTTGATCATGAATCATCAACTATGAATTTGATTACTGTGTTTTGATCCAGATGGCTTCGCTTTGATCTACCCCTTGATTCATATCCAAAAATGATATTTAATGGGTTCACTACATTTAAAAACATGACCAAAAAATAAAATAAAAAAAGCCTCTGCATTATGAGAATGCAGTAGAGCTCTATAAGACAGGCATTTTCCTGTTGAACCAACTCTACAAGACTGAAGGTAATACAAGCAAATGTGCAGTATTTTGAATAAGAATAAAATCTCTTTGGCTGAATGTTCAGCAAGGACGCCAAACAGGAATGAGCAACTTCTTCCAGGAACAAAACTAAGAATTTGTTGAAGGAGATGGAGGCATCAAGTAGCAATGTTACACTATGTAACAAATTTTTATTTTGCTAGAACTGTCCAGAACTTGTAGCAGTTTCCAGAATTATCTAGAAATTTCAAGAAACTTTTTAAATTTTCTAGAACGTTAAAAAAAATAAAATCAAAGTTTGTGCTGAATGTAGTCATTTTTCCATAGACTTTAGACATAAGCAGTTGAAATATAACACTTAGAAGCCAGGAACAAAAATTGTGTTACATAGTGTTATCCATCATTAAGTGTGCATTTATTTGCCATGGCTTAAAAGGCTGTCGACCAAGGGGAAAGCCATTATTCCATTCCATATTCTATTATTTATTCCATATTCCAACAATTCCATTACAAAATTAACATAAAAAACTAAAATTCAGCTTTGTTCACTGGTCAGATGGGACAAAATGGAACTTTTAGTCCATAATTATCAACAGTATGTATGGAGGAAATAGAGAGATGCTCTCTTAATACAATGAACATCATCCAGACCACAAAGCATTGGGCAGCGTCATTTTATGCAGGTGTTTTGCTGCTGAAGGAGCATTATGTGGCAATACTCAAACAAATCTTAAAAAGTTAGAGCTTAGTTGCAAATGCCTCTTCAATCAGGTCAACAATATACCAGACATGTCTCCAAAGTTGTGACAATGGCTGGCAGACAAAGTGAAAGTGTTGGAGTGGAACTGACCTGAATCCCATAGAAAATTTGTGAAGTGACCTGAAAAGAAATTATCAGAGCACAAAAGGCACAAGCTCATGTACACCAGTTTTATTTGGAGGATTGAACTAAAATTCCACCTAAATATTCTAAGAAGCTCGTAGAATGCTACCCTAAATGTTTGATTCAAGTTAAGCAATTAAAAACCAATACCATTGAACAGGGAAATAAAACTGAAATAACTTTAACTCAGTCTCCTTTGTGGATCTCTGACATCTGATTGATTACTGTGGTGTCTAAAAAAATCAATCAGATACCCAATTGGTGTATGTCATAGTGTACAACTGGCGCTCAAAGTTACACTGTAAAGCTGTGACCAGTTGTGATCCACAAAAGTGAACAATCAGATTGTAATCTGTGCAGAAAGGGGGTGATATGCCTCTTTACTTTTGCAGATGGCTTTTGTATTTATTTAGTTAAACATCTAGAAACAAATTGTTCTGCTTGAATGTGAATTGTCTGGGCAGTCACTTCAATAGCAAGTTACAGTTCCAGGCTGATATTAAAATATAATGCAGATTGTTTTGGGGCAGAGCCATTTCATTGATGTGAATGGGCAGTGGTTTGCAATGGCTGCGCACGGAGGGGGGCGTGCACACCATGCGTCTATTTTGCTTATATATATTGCTTTGTTTATTGTGTCAGACGGCATGATTATTCGTTCATCAGTGCCTCTTGTAATAAATAATACCTGCTCAAATGTGAATTAAGCAGCTCAGTTATTTTGATGATGACTAGCTACAATGTAAACTAAAGTTAAAATACAATGCAGATTATTTGTGAAGTGCATACAGCGGTCGGTGTGTGTCCAGTTCAAATACTCACTGTGCGCTGATCTCTTTAAATCTCTTCTGGAATTATAATATACATCCATAATCGCATGAAAGCATGCCGCACCCTTCAGTAGAACACACTCTTTTTAGGTGTTATTAGATACATTTTAGCTTTGTAATGTCTTGTTATAATCACAGACTTTAAAGATGAAGATCAACTTTATTTTTCCAAAAGAAAATTATTTTGCCAGAGTACAGAAACAGTAAAGGCCCCTTCACACATAACACAATTGAATGGCACACGAAGGAGTCAAATGAAAAATCAGAGCCACCTCAAACGCCTTGTACAGCTGTCGGCACAACCATCCGCGCACTGCAGTGGCCGAAACACAGTGAGTGCCCCGCGAGTGCTCATTCGATCACGCTCTCAGCAGGTGTCGGCCAAATTCCAGGTGTCACACATGAACATCCAACACTTATAAAAGGAGGGGCAATTTGTGCTCCTGGTACGAGAATTGAGAGCAGCTGACCACATTTGAGCTGTTTGTGAAAATTGTCTAAGTGCCCACGAGTGTGGCATCAGCGGGTAACCCACATGGGTGTGGCTGTGCCAAACTCCCCCCGCCCCCTCCCAACACATGTGGCGTGCCAGTGTATCGGCTCCCCCCTCAACACATGTGGTGTGCGGGGGGGCCCACTTGCATGACATGTTGATATTTATGTACTTATGTACATAAATATTTTTATGTATTTATGTACAGCTGTCAGTGCCCAGCCAGCCACACACTGACAGCTGGAAATGATGGCTCAGTGCACGCGACGTGTTACATTAAAACACAGAGACCACAGCCAGGACAGGTAATAAATAATACTACAATAAATGCTACACAATTACATAGTACTACAATGATTAATCACAGAGCAAAGACAAGGGAGAGTGACACTTTGTTTGTGGGCTAATCGTACAGATGGGGTGTGCCCGCAGGAGCCGCTGCTGATGAGATCTCTGGTCCTGGAGGTCCCAGCTGAAGAACATGTACTGTGTTTTGAAGGACATGACCTTACAACTCTATGCCGTGAGCCGCGTGCATGTTCCTGTTGTCCTCATGTGGAAATACATAAAACATATATCTCTTTTGCCACAGGACTAGCCAGCCACTCAGCAGGCACACCAGCAGGCTGCTCCATGTAAAAAGGACTGTCTGATCATGTGAACATTCAACTGGCGATCTGAATGTCATATGAGGTGGTGTCTCTCCATCAGTGTGCCACTTGCTGGACACGTGTGAGGTTGGCTGACATGCCAGGCCAGCAGATGTGGAACATGATAACCGTTCACTGGTTTATTCATGTCATTTCATGACTGTACGTCTAGGACCATGGGTCATCTACAGAGGAACAGAAAGGATTGTATTGTCCTCTCGAAAAGAGGGATTCAATCACTTGGATGTGATTCTTATGGTGTGTGGTTTTTATTTTTTTCCCCCACAGCAACAAACTCTGCGGATGAAGGGAGCATGATCCCTGTGACCTGCAGCTGTGAGGCGCATCACTACGGGAGTTCCCCACATTGTTATAATTAAAACACTCACAGCTGTCCCTCCTAATGATGGGACTGAGGCCTAAAGGAGGGACAGCTACCCTGTCATTAGGAGGGTGCTAACTAGAGCACAATAGGTGCTAATTAAAGCAATTGTTTAGTCACTAGCCAATAGCAGTTTGCCTCTCGGTAGGAAGGGTCTGGTTAGGTTTAAAACTCCAGCTTTTGTGGCTTCTGTTTGTTCTTCTCTACAAGGGTCAAGACAGAAGTCAGACTACCAGAGCAAGAATTTTAGCTGAGGAAGCTTCTGCAATTTGAAGCGAAACATCCTCGCGTCAAGCAACCCTGTCCAGTCAAAGATTCAAGCTTCTCTACTATAGAACCACCTGGACAACTGAGAGCCTTCACAGAAGTAATCCACATCATTTCATTACTTCCTGGTGTACATCTAGGCGGAGGCTAACTCTGCTCTTTATAACGGGAATTAAGTATTGTAAATTGTGGTGTTTTATTAATTTTTGCTCCGCTGCTGTGTGCGTGACTTTCCACGTGCTCGCACTGTGTTCGTGCACGTGAACACGAGCATACACAAAACCGTCGCCACTCTATCGTGCATGCCTGTTCGACTGTGCATCCCTCCCAACAGCAGGTGGAGTGTTTCTCGGTTCCCCATTTTGTTTTTGGTTCACAGGATTTTCTTCCGGTTTCTGCGGTTTGTGGTTATGTGTGAAGGGGGCCTAAACAATGGTTAGTTAAATATACAATGACAGAAATGTTAGTATTAAGAGAAATCAAATCTTTTTTTTTTTTTGTACAATAAGTACAAAAATTTATGCAAAATGACTGGAAGATATTTGTATAAGACAGAGGTGGGAGACGAAGTCACCATCAAGTCACTCTCAAATTATGTATCAGCAAGTCACAGGTCAAGTTTCAAGTCATAATCACCACCAATTCTTTGCAAGCTGACTTGAGATTGACTTGCAGATTGATGACTTGAGAATGACTTGACGGCAACTTTGTCCCACCTCTGGTACAAGATGTTTGACAATATTGGCATATAACTCTGATAACTAAATAATTCTGAATAACTATGCTTGTTATGTATTCATCCTTCTCCAGCACAGACTCCAGCTCCACCCCAGGAGAGAGTCAGCTCTCTTGATGAGCTTGTTGAGTCTGTTCGTGTCAGCTACCTTCAGCCTGCTGCCTCAGCACACTACAGCGTAGAAGATGATGCTGGAGACACCGAGTGATAAACATCTGCAACATATTCCTGCAAACATTGAAAGGACCTGAGCTCCCGAGAACCTTTCTTATACACAGTATCTGTTACAGTCCAGTCCAGTTTGTTGTCTCTGTGGACACCCAGGATACTTGTAGTAGTCCACAATGTCCACCTTTGTTCTACTGATGGTAACTGAATTCGGGACAGGTCTTCCGTCTTCTGAAGTCCACCACCATCTCCTTTGTTTTAGATACATTGAGCTGCAGGTAGTTGAGTCCACACCACTCCATAAACCTGTCCACTGCAGTCCTGTACTCAGCCTCCTGGTCCCTGCCGATGCAGCTCACAATGTCAGAGTCGTCCGAAAACATGGCAGGACCTGTGACCAGTGCATATGCACACTTCAAAGCACACGGTGCAGTGTTCAACTCTTGTAATCAGCAGTGATCTGTATAGTGGGTCACCAAACTGATGATTAATAAATTAAACATGTGGGAGCTGCATGCACACACACCACACACACACACACACCACACACACACACACACACACACACACACACACACACCACACACACACACACACACACACACACCCCGCACTTGCCAGCATCACCTCTCCCTTGGGGCAGCTTAAGCAGTTTGTTAATGTTTTAACAGCTTCCATAAGAAAATCTTTATCTGCATCCTTTCACGGAGAGACAAATGGGAGTGACAAACACTTTCAAGAAATAAAATGACATTTTCCTGGAGGTGATCTCTGATGTTGATCAGTGATCATTGTTTATCTTTCCAAAGCACAAGGTTGCAGTTTTTTAAAAGTCTATACCAGTATGGTAAATGGATAGTATTTCTATAGTGCTTTTCCATTAGACACTCAAAACCCTTCACAGTAACTTACACTAAAAAAAAAAAAAAAAAAAAAAAAAAACCCTTGACAGTGATTTCTCACATTCACACATTGAAGTCAGGAGCTTCCAGGCCCTCAGCTGCACACTGGGAGCAATTTAAGGATTATGGACATTGCTCAAGGGCACCTTCGTGGTGGTAATGAGCATTACATGCTGTTTTTTCACCTTCAACCCACCCACATTCATCCATCCAGTCGGGGAGATTGAACCAGATGAACTTGAGATCAGTGAATCTCATACCTGAATTTAATATATTTGAAGATCCATTCATTCATTTCAACACCTTAGTCCAATTAAGTGTCATGGGGGCTAGAGCCTACCCCAATGGACACTGGGCGAGAGAAATGCATACACCCCGCCAGTCTTTCACAGGACACCTGAATATTTAGCTGAAATGCACAATAACAATTAAACCATTTCCAGTCATATTGTGGATCTTTATCCTCAAATGTCAGAAGGTGAAGTTGAAAATAAATAATAATAATAATTTGTTATTAAGTATTATTATTTTTATTATTATTATTTATAGACTGTCCACCTCCATGACCAGTAAAAAATCAAGGACCGATGACGTTGCCGGGCGTAATGGCGAGCCGGGGGCCCCACCCTGGAGCCAGGCCTGGGGTTGGGGCTCACGCGCAAGCGCCTGGTGGTCGGCCCTTAGCCCACTGGGGCCCGGCCGGGCCTCAGCCCGAAAGAGCAACGTGGGCCTGCCCTCCTGTGGGTAACCACCTGCAGAGGGGGGCCATGAGGGGTCGAGTGCAGAGAGGATTGGGTGGCGGTCGAGGGCGGGGGCCCGGCGCCCGGTCCATGCTCCACAGCCCCTGGCTGTTGGGACGTGGAATGTCATCTCACTGGGGGGAAGGAGCCTGAGTTGTGCGGGAGGTTGAGAGATACCGACTAGAGATAGTCGGGCTCACCTCCACGCACAGCTTGGGCTCTGGTACCCAACTCCTGAGAGGGGATGGACGCTTAATTTTTCTGGCGTTGCCCATGGGGAGAGGCAGAGAGCTGGGGTCGCATTGCTTATTGCTCCCCAGCTCAGTCGCCATGTGTTGGAGTTCACTCCAGTGAACGAGAGGGTCGCTTCCCTATGCCTTCGGGTCGGGGACAGGTCTCTCACCGTTGTCTCGGCCTACGGGCCGAGCAGCAGTGCAGAGTACCCGACCTTCCTGGAGTCCCTGGGAGGGGTACTAGATAGCGCTCCGAATGGAGACTCCATTGTTCTCCTGGGGGATTTCAACGCCCACGTGGGAGGCGACAGTGAGACCTGGAGGGGGGTGATCGGGAAGCATGGCCTCTGAACCCGAGTGGTGTTCAGTTGTTGGACTTCTGTGCTAGTCACAGTTTGTCCATCACGAACACCATGTTCGAGCACAAGGGTGTCCATAAGTGCACGTGGCACCAGGACACCCTGAGCCAGAGGTCGATGATCGACTTTGTAGTCATATCATCTGACCTTCGGCCACGTGTCTCGGACACTTGAGTGAAGAGAGGGGCAGAGCTGTCGACCGATCACCACCTGGTGGTGAGTTGGATCCGCTGGGAGGGGAGGAAGCCGGTCAGACCTGGCAGGCCCAAACGTATCGTGAGGGTCTGCTGGGAACGACTGGCGGAACTCTCTGTCAGCGAGGTCTTCAACTCCCACCTCTGGGAGAGCTTCTCCCAGATCCCAGGGAAGGTTGGAGACATGGCGTCCGAGTGGATCATGTTCTCCACCTCCATTGTCGATGTGGCCGCTCGTAGCTGTGGTCACAAGGTCTCTGGTGCCTGTCACGGCGGCAATCCCTGAACTCGGTGGTGGATGCCTGAAGTAAGGGATGCCGTCAAGCTGAAGAAGGAGTCCTACTTATCTTTGTTGGTAGGTGGGACCCCTAAGGCAGCTGACAGGTACCGGCAGGCCAATGCGTGCCGCAGCCCGTGCGGTCGCAGAGGCAAAAACTTGGGTTTGGGAGGAGTTCGGAGAGGCCATGGAGGAGGACTATCGGTCGGCCTCGAAGAGATTCTGGCAAACCGTCCGACGCCTCAGGAGGCGGAAGCAGCTCTCCACCAGCACTGTTTACGGTGCGGGTGGGGAGCTGTTGACCCTGACTGGGGATGTTGTCGGGCGGTGGAAGGAGTACTTCGAGGATCTCCTCAATCCCATCGTCACGTCTTTCGAAGAGGAAGCAGAGACTGGGGACTCAGAGGCGGACTCATCCATTACCCAGGCTGAAGTCAACCAAGGTGGTTAGAAAGCTCCTCGGGCAAGGCTCCTGGGGTGGATGAAATCCGTCCTGAGTACCTTAAGTCTCTGGATGTTGTGGGACTGTCTTGGCTGACACGCCTCTGCAACATCGCGTGGTGATCGGGGACAGTGCCTCTGGATTGGCAGACTGGGGTGGTGGTCCGTCCGTTAAGAGGGGGGCCGGAGGGTGTGTTCCAACTATAGGGGGATCACACTCCTCAGCCTCCCCGGTAAGGTCTATTCCAGAGTACTGGAGAGGAGAATTCGACCGATGGTCGAACCTCTGATTCAGGAAGAGCAGTGTGGTTTTCGTCATGGTTGCGGCACAGTGGACCAGCTCTACATGCTCCATCGGGTGCTCGAGGGTTCATGGGAGTTCGCCCAACCAGTCCACATGTGTTTTGTGGATCTGGAGCAGGCGTTCGACCGTGTCCCTCGGGGCACCCTGTGGGGGGTGCTCCGGGAGTACGGGGTCCGGGGTCCTTTGCTAAGGGCTATCCGGTCCCTGTACAACCGCAGCAGGAGCTTGGTTCGCATTGCCGGTAGTAAGTCAAACCTGTTTCCAGTGCACGTTGGCCTCCGCCAGGGCTGCCCTTTGTCACCGGTTCTGTTCATTATTTTTATGGACAGAATTTCTAGGTGCAGCCAGGGTGTAGAGGGGATCTGGTTTGGGAGCCACAGAATCTCATCTCTGCTGTTTGTGGACGATATGGTTCTGTTGGCTTCGTCAAATCAGGACCTTCAGCATGCACTGGGGCAGTTTGCAGCTGAGTGTGAAGCATCCGGGATGAAAATCAGCACCTCCAAATCCGAGGCCATGGTTCTCGACCGGAAGAAGGTGCTTTGCCCTCTTCAGGTCGGTGGAGTGTCCTTGCCTCAAGTGGAGGAGTTTAAGTATCTCGGGGTCTTGTTCACAAGTGAGAGACGGGTGGAGCGTGAAATCGATAGACGGATCAGTGCAGCATCTGCAGTGATGCGGTCACTGTATCGGACCGTCGTGGTGAAGAGAGAGCTGAGTAGGGGGGCAAAGCTCTCGATTTACCGATCGATCTATGTTCCAATCCTCACCTATGGTCATGAGATTTGGCTCATGACCGAAAGAACGAGATCGCGAGTACAAGCGGCCGAGATGAGTTTCCTTCGCAGGGTGGCTGGGCGCTCCCTTAGAGATAGGGTGAGGAGCTCGGTCACTTGGGAGGAGCTCGGAGTCGAGCCGCTGCTCCTCCACGTTGAAAGGAGTCAGTTGAGGTGGCTCGGGCATCTTTTCCGGATGCTCCCTGGACGCCTCGCTGGAGAGGTGTTCCGGGCACGTCCCATTGGGAGGAGGCCCCAGGGAAGACCCAGGACACGCTGGAGGTACTACATCTCTCGGCTGGCTTGGGACCGCCTTGGGGTTCCCCCGGAGGAGCTGGAGGAGGTGTGTGTGGATCGGGAGGTCTGGGCGGCTTTGCTTGAGCTGCTGCCCCCACGACCCGACTCCGGATAAAGCGGAAGAAAATGTATGGATGGATGGATAGGCTGTCCACCGAGCAGTTATTACAATAAATCTTTTAATGTGATGTTTTTATATTGTCCATGTTGCCATTTCACCTTCGAATCACATTCCGAAACAGTTTGTTCACCTGATCTGAAGTATGCACAAGGTGTATGTGGTATCACACCACGTTCTTCCTTTATAAATCACAATTGTACATCTGGGTTTCAGTTTTGCTTCTGCACAGTTTTATGTATGACAGCCCAAGTGTGCAGAAAGTGGTCAGGACTTTTCTTAATATCCACATAGAAAAGCTCAAACTCCAACTAAAATTAACAGGTAATAACTTTTATTTTCAGAAATTGCTCTTTTATTTTGTGACCAACCTCAATATATACATCTGCCAAAGATGCCAAAGATTCACTCAGGAGGTTCCTTTATACACAGTCGAGTCCATACCGTGACCAGATTTTTATCATTTTGCCTCTGGGACATCACTACAATGGATTAGTTATGAAATAATCAAAAAGTGCTTGAAGTGTAGACTTTCAGCTTTAATTCAAGGGGTTCTACACAAATATTTAATTTACTATTTGTTGTATTTTTAGACTTCATGTACATCAATCATTACAAGATACAAACTGAAGGAATTACAGGTGTTTTGTCTATTACACCACCATTCATAGTTTTATGGAGGAGAGGAAGAGAGAAGGATTTTTAAACAAGTAAACAGATCAGATATAGGCTTGATTCTCCTATGTGTCTTCTAGCAAACTGTAGTACAAACTTTGCATCTTGTTTTTAAGAAAATATCTGTACTACTCCACCATCTGCATCAGCTGAGTGACATTCAAGTTAATGTTTATTATACTGATGCCATATTTCTGAATAGAAATAAATCTATGTTCAGTTTTTGCATTATCTTTTTTAATCACTTAATGATTTGATGACAAAAACATGTAAGAAACCTGTCATGAATTTAGCAACTATAACTCCTTTCCATGCTTGTTTTCAAGCAAATTAACTCAACAGGAGCAACAGAATGAAATTATTCCATCACACCAAACAGGCAATGAATTGAAGCGGTTTTAAGGTATCCAGTGGTGGGCACAGTTCAGCTAATCCGATAACAGATAAATATCGAAGCTAAGCTTTTTGCTAGCAGATTAGCTTTTCAGATACGTTTTAAAACCATCGTTGGACCAATTATCTTCCGATAAATTTAGTTCCGATAACTTTTTTTTAATGGTAAAGTGACCAAAGTTTAACGGTCAAAAACATTTGTAAACCCTAAAATCAAACTTTTTAGTGTGTCTGTTGTGTGTTTGTGGCAGACTGGCTGCCTGTCGCTTGCTGATGACATCATCATTAAGCGCAAAACTTGATTAGTCGGTCAACGCAGGGAACATTGTGGGTAGTGTAGTTCAGGTTCACTTTGGAGCGAGTCCACTCGACACAAAAACAAAATGGACTAATTTTAACATTATTTTATTTTATTTCTTTGTGGCTGTAATTTAATCACCAAGACTCGGTGGGGGAGAGGAGCTCTCACGGTGCAGCTGTGTGTACAGAGGGACTTTTCTTCACTGTTTAGACACTGTTTTGGATTTTTTTTTAAGGAAGCTTTATGTGGATTATTTATTCAGATGAATCCCACTGAAACTAACAGGTAAGAATTTATATTTACTATGTGTATTTTACTCTGCCAGTTAATGCATTAATGGACGTATTTCAGTTGTTTAAGCCGCAGGGTTCAAAGCGTGTGACAAAAGCAGCAGCTTTTTAGTTCGTAAATGACAGTGCATCTAATACCAAGATAAACTGTGACTTCTAATACCTTTGAAAGATGATGACAGTGTTTGGGGTTTTATTTTTTTATTCATTCATTTGTCATGCATTCTTATGTGTTTGTGATCCTTGAATTTACCCAGCAGCGAAAAGTGAAAGTGAAACTGGTTTATCAGAAGCCGACAGTGTAATCTGATGTGGCCACATCTGAATCAATACTAGAAGTTATTGGTTATCAGTTATCTGTAATAAAGATATATTTTTAGCAGTTTATCAGTTTAGCATCATAAAAGATAACTTTTCAGTTATCTGATTAATGGTTATCGAAGCTAACTTTTTGGTTAGCTGTGCCCACCATTGAAAGTGTCCCCATAAACATACAAAGAATCCTGCAGAAGCACAGACTTCATCCCCAGACTCTTTGCTTCTCTGCACTCGAGTCCAAGAACGTAAAAAAAAAAATCAACAGAATGTACAATAAGGAATGTCGATGAATGTGGTGTCCAGGGAGACGCTTTAATCGAGTGATGATACTGAGATGGGACCATTTGGCTCTATAAATCAGCCGTTTGTCAGGTGTAAGACAGGCGAGACATATGAGGACAAATAAATAAAAATACAGTTTCCAAGCTGAAAATGAGGTGGATCAGTGCTGTTGTCAGGGCGATCTGACTGTGTGACTGGCGTTATGGATTCTTTGAAATAGTGGGATGTTTTGATAAGACTGTGGAGTCTTCAGTCCATAAATTGAAATTTACTGATCAGCGGTAAGTCAACTCAACTTGACATGCTTTAAGGCAATAAAAGAGAGATCCACAGTGCTTTATATAAAGATAACTCAGTCTACGTTAGTTTTCTTGAGTGCAAATCGCCCTGGGTTTAAGAAAAAAATGATATCAGATAGGATGGTTGTATGGAGTAAAAGATGCTGCGTAAAGCATTGACTATTAAGGCGGATTAATTCTTGACTCTGAGAGAATGTGACTTTCTTTTTCCTATTAGTGAACTCAAATTTGTGTTCCCAAAAGAACTTAACACACATTTATTAACCACTTAATTCATGCACTTTCTTTGTATTTTATTTACATTAGAACAATATTTTGCACTTAAGGTTCTTTTTTTTTACAACCCAGTCTCGTTCTCCCATCACAAAATGAGTCACATTTTCGTGACAATATCACAAACCAATAGATTCATGTACATTTTGTGATGCTGAATCAAAAAATGTCATGAAATATGGTAGTCTTTTTAACAACTGTTTGCAGCAAGCTGTATCATTAAAGTATTTACCTGGGAGTCAAACTACAGACAACACAGCCCGTGCTGCACAATGTCCAATCAAGCGGAAAACTCCAGTGCTGGAAAATGAAGCCAACACCAAAGTACCAAATGTTCCTTAAATGGCCGCTCAATGTTGGGTCAGTTGGATCTAAAAGCGAGTTGCTCCCCATAGAAACCTATGTTAAAATCTTAGACTTTACAACATGTTTACGATGTGGTAGTCACGTCAGGAATATATATATATATATATATATATATATATATATATATATATATATATATATATATATATATATATATATACATACATATATATACGAGGTCTGTGATAAAAGTAACGGACCTTATTATTTTTTTCAAAAACCATATGGATTTGAATCACGTGTGATTACATCAGACATGCTTGAACCCTCGTGGGCATGCGAGAGTTTTTTCACGCCTGTCGGTTACGTCATTCGCCTGTGGGCAGTCTTTGAGTGAGGAGTCGCCCACCCTCTCGTCGTTTTTTCATTGTTTAGGAATGGCTCAGAGACTGCTGCTTTGTTTGATAAAAAATTTTCAAAAACTGTAAGGCACAACTGAGTGGACACCATTCGATAAATTCAGCTGGTTTTCAGTAAAAATTTTAACGGCTGATGAGAGATTTTGGTCTGGTAGTGTCGCTTTAAGGACGGCCCACGGTGCCTGATGGCGATCTGCGCTTCGAGGCGGCAGCATCTCGCCGTTTTAAGTTGAAACTTCCACATTTCAGGCTCTGTTGACCCAGTAAGTCGTCAGAGAACAGAGAACTTTCAGAAGAAGTCGGCATGAGGAGTTTATTCGGACATTCCATTGTTAATGGACATTTTGTAATGAAAGAACGTGCGGGCAGAGTCGCATGTCGGGCCGGACCCGACCGCGGGGGGTCGCGACAGGAAAAACACCTCCGTTGGAAACCTTAACGGGCAAGTTGGAACATGCCCAAGCTGTTAAACAATTTCTCAGTTACTCACTTGTTGAAAGCCATCAAAAGCCGTCTGAATTTTACAAATGGTTTTCAACACGGAGGTGTTTTTCCTGTCTCGGCGCACACAGATTCGCCGAGTCGTTTCCGTGAATTTGCGCGCACGTCTTTCATTACAAAATGTCCTTAAACAGTGGAATGTCCGCATAAAGTCCTCATGCCGGCCTCTTCTGAATCTTCTCTGTTCTCTCACGATGTCCTGGGTGAATTAAGCCTTAAATTAGGATGTTTTCAGCTCGAAACAGGCCGACGACGGCGCCTGGAAGCGCTGCGCGACGTCCCGCTCCGTGGGAAGTCCTTACAGCAACAGAAACACCCCATAATCTCTCATCAGCCGTTAAACTTTTCACTGAAAACCAGCTTAATTTCTCGAATAGTGTCCACTCGGATATCCCTCACAGGTCCAGAAAAAATGTTGATAAAGCAACGCGCGCCGTCTGCAGCGGCTATTCAGACAAAGAGATTCCAACGGGCGGGGTGGAGCACTCCTCACTCAAGGCCTGCCCACAGGCGAATGACGTCACCGACACGCGTGAAAAAATATATATATATAAAATGTTCTCCACTCAGATTGCAATAGCCAGTCACAGATTAGCCTTTCTGTCCATCATTTACCTGTATTTTGGCATGCTTGGTGTCAGAAAGTTATGTTGGATCCAAAAGGATCCAAAAAGGCTGGGACCAAAAGTTATATGGGATCGGTTCCCACTGACCAATAGCGTTAGAGCTTACTAACGACAGCTAGCCAATCAGAGCGCGGCATATGAAGGTCAGAAACTAGCTGACAGATGCTGGTTGAAAAAATGGCAACGAACATGTCAACAACAGCAGAAAATTGTCCGCCAGCGAGGTTTGTTGACTTCACAGAGGAGGAACTGGTGGAAATATTGAACTCCAAGGATGCCAAAAACACTAAGAAGGTAAACAAGCATGCTACTGACGTTTTAGAAGCATTCATCACATCAGAATCAATCATATGCTGTTCACAACAAAATAAATTGATCTAATGTACTTGACTCTGTTGTTTGCTTAATTTGGAAGGGGGGTGGAGAACATAACAATTGATGGATGGCAAGTCGTCCAACATAGAGAAATTATAACTTTTCTTCATCCAGTATTTCTCTATGTTGGACTCCTTACCATCCATTACTTGTATTATATATATATATATATATATATATATATATATATATATATATATATATATATATATATATATATATATATATATATATTGTATTTAATTTCTGAATCAGCACTGTTAGCACTAATTACCAGGTATCAAGAGCTTGGGGAGATTATCTCTGCTGTTACACTACTGAGGCTAGTCAAAGAGTTTAATGCCCGCAGCCAAGCCACCCGTAATGAAATCCACAGGCTAGTCTGCGAAGAATTTGAGTTACTAAAACTCCCACACTAAGGTTATCGTGCTAGGTGGTGGTGTCAGGCACCGAGAAGATGGAAACAGTTGAAACTGCCACATTTGAGCTTCAAACCTGGTCTTCAGAAAACCTATAGGTGACATCTCGAAAGGTTTGTCTAGTACAGTATATATACAGTCTGTTGTTATGTTTCTTCTCTTTTCAGAGAAAAAAGGACTGGTGCAACTGTTTTTTATTGTTGTCATTGTTTTTAAAAACGCAGTCAGAAATGGCAAGATACATAGATTTATAATCCATATTTGTTTCGTGATAACAGAAGGACAGCAGAGTAATCCCAGTGAGGCCAGGAAACTAATGTCCTGTGTACACTTATTTTCCTCTCAGATGTACTATGAAATACTACGGCCCTGTGCAATATCACTAAAATGTCAAATCATTAAAAGTTTTATCACCGCTCAATAATTCCATGTCTAAGATGACAAGTACAGTGTTTTCTTTTATGCACTGTCCACAACATATACTTTACAGAAACATATTGATTATACATACCTCAAAGAACTTGATCAAACAGTCATGACAGGTATGCATACACTTTAATATAACAAATCGACATAAATCACTTTTTCTTCCACTTATTTTAAAGTGGATGTGCCTCACCACAGCTCATTTTAAGTTCAGTGTGTCCAAGTAGTAAATGACAACTGTCAGTTGGAAACTAGCAATGACAATTTGTGCTGTGCCAAAGATGTTTTGTGTACAATAGTGAGTCCAAGTCTTTTATTCTGTTATAGAAACTTTGAGAACAGAATGTTATATTTAAACATATTTACATAAAATGTCATAAAATGTCTTTTCCATCCTGTCTCCATTCCTTTGCAATATCTAGATCATACTGATAAACACGTTCTTTTTCACTGTGTTGGAAAAATTTGAAAATATAATCAAGTTAAGTTCTTGATTCCACACAGAATGAGTTAGTTGTGTGAACTGCAGATCAGATCCAATCGCAGTTTTTGCCTTAATGGGAGTGTAACAAATCATATGTTGCTGGAAAGCTCAGGATTAAGGTGCAAAGTTGTGTCCAACAGAGACCTGAATATTTAAGGGTGAGGAAAACTAAAACATACAGTAAAGTAAAGCCCAAAACATGGAAGTTGTCACTTGTAATCATCTAAATGGATGCAAATGTCACAACCAGGCATGTAGTCGGGAAAGAGATGGCCTAGTTTGTCTCAGTCTTTGTGAGAAAATGGCTTGGACCTTGCTGCTTACCTGAGGTGCCCTTCTTTCCAGCGTGATGTCTGCCCGCTTAGCTTGAGTGACTGTTCACTAAGTGCAATCTGTGCAGCTGTCTGTGGTTTGTTTGTTTGTCAGGACTAAAATGCAGCACGAACACAACCACATCAGACAATAAAGACCTACTTTCGCATGCTTCCTCAGATAACAACACGGCATCTCAGAACACGCTGCTCCACATCATTGACAAGCCTTGACGTATTCCAGATAAGAATGTTCTACTCAAGAGTCTAACGTTTGTAAATCACAAGTTTTTCTAGGGCATGAATATTGATAATATGTTTTGACATTGTCGTTAACAGCTCAAGTGAACATTCGGCAAGTATTCCACCTTGGCTTCAAATAGATTCTATGACATAAAGCATTTTGGACGACAGTATAAATGACAGTGTAATCCTGTTATACTGTGGCAAGTATGATGACAAGTGCATGTTATCACCATGACTAGGTATGATATATATATATATATATATATATATATATATAGATAGATAGATAGATAGATAGATAGATAGATAGATAGATAGATAGATAGATAGATAGATAGATAGATAGATAGATAGATAGATAGATAGATAGATAGATAGATAGATAGATAGATAGATAGATAGATAGATAGATAGATAGATATAGTAAAACTTGCATATAATGGATTCAGGTGGACCAGCAAATTTTGTCCTTTATAATCGAAATCTGTTATATGTATAAAACTGACAAAATCCGTTAAACGTATATAACAACCATCAACGCCCAAACCAACGATATGGTACATATAATTTCCTCCATGAATTGCGGGTCATTTGAGCATCTTTTTCCAACTCCACGTTGTAAAGTTTGTCATATTTGTGGACTTTTCTGCTAAATATATTTGATCCCTGAACGAAATGTAATCAGCATGCACACTGCAAAAACTTTGAAAGTATGATGAGAGAGGAAGGAGTGAAAACGTAAAAGTGACAAATCACAGCCCTTTGCAGTCTCCGATTTAGCAGGTGCATGGGTTATCAGCCACGCAGAGGGCTCTGATCTAATGTGGTTTGGTTTGTCACACCCAGGGATATGTGTGAAACATCACACCATATTTCAGTGCAGGTAATTTTGATAATAATCACTGGCCTTGAATTACGGCCTGCTTCGTTTAGGTCCCATGTCTGAGCACAATTTGAAAAAAATAAATGGCCGGTCTTTTAATCATGGATATACAGTACTCACTTTCCTCGAATCGGCGAGCGTCAGTGCTGAACTTCACTTTGTACCTCTGTTACTGGGCATGTCCAGACTGCTCTGTCTGGTATATGCAAGGGACGTTTCACAGAAATACATTATGATGGGTTGGGACGTTTTGTTAGATGTGAACGAAAATCTGTTACAGAAAATCCATTTTGGTGTTTATTCCATGGAAAACCATACAAAAGCATTGGGACTTTTGCTTTTGTCTGGTGTGTGCGAATATCCGGTTTATACGATGTCGGTTTAGGTGAGTTTTACTCTCTCTCTCTCCATATATATATATACTATAGTGTGTGTGTGTGTGTGTGTGTGTGTGTGTGTGTGTGTGTGTGTGTGTGTGTGTGTGTGTGTGTGTGTGTGTGTGTGTGTGTGTGTGTGTGTGTGTGTGTGTGTGTGTAAATTACCCCCTAAAATTAGTATCATACTGTATTGGACCCTGAAAATCCATATCGGTCACTCTCATTTGTAGTACATGATAATTGTATAAAGCTGTTACTGTATGCTTTATTACAATGTTATACACAACATGATAACACTGAGCAAAACACAAACACAACACTTTTGTTGTCGCACCAATTTTTCAAGAGCTGAATTCAAAGATCTAAAATATTTTTCACAAATCTGTTTAAATCTGTGTTAGTGAGCACTTCTCCTTTGCCGAGATAATTCATCCCACCTCACAGGTGTGGCATATGATGCTGATTAGACAGTGTGATTATTGCACAGGTGTGCCTTAGGCTGGCTACAATAAAAGGCAACTCTAAAATGCTCATTTTTAATCACACAGCACAATGCTACAGATGTCAGTGTTGAGGGAGTGTGTAATTGGCATGCTGACTACAGCCAGCTGAGGTGGTTCAGGCATCGGGTGAGGATGCACCCTGGACATCTTTCTCTCTGGTTGTGTTCCAGGCATGTCCAGCTAGGAGGAGACCGTGTGGAAACTTAAAACTTTCCTTTTTGCTAAAGCTTATAGTTAGGGCTGGATCAGGTGACCCTGAACCATCCCTTAGTTATGCTGCTATAGACGTAGACTGCTGGGGGGTTCCCATGATGCACTGTTTCTTTCTCTTTTTGCTCTGTATGCACCACTCTGCATTTAATCATTAGTGATCGATCTCTGCTTCCCTCCACAGCATGTCTTTTTCCTGGTTCTTTCCCTCAGCCCCAACCAGTCCCAGCAGAAGACTGCCCCTCCCTGAGCCTGGTTCTGCTGGAGATTTCTTCCTGTTAAAAGGGAGTTTTTCCTTCCCACTGTAGCCAAGTGCTTGCTCACAGGGGGTCGTTTTGACCGTTGGGGTTTTACATAATTATTGTATGGCCTTGCCTTACAATATAAAGCGCCTTGGGGCAACTGTTTGTTGTGATTTGGCGCTATATAAAAAAATTGATTGATTGATTGATTGAAGACCCAGGACACACTGGATATTATATTTCTCAGCTGGCTTCAGAATGCCTCGGGATCTCTCAGGAAGAGTTAGAGGATCTGGTGAAGGTTTCATAGCCTGCATGAAAAGGAAGGGGAGACATACTATGCTACCACAGGGTAAATACTGGCACCTGCTCGACAGTTCAGGAATCTACACAATTGTAATGTTATAGTATATAAAATTGTACTAAAGCACACAGTAACGCTTTTATACAATAATATACTGCAAATAAAAGTGACCAATATGGATTTTTGGAGAGCCTATATGATACAGATTTTATGGAGGAAAACATATACGATTCCAGCATGTCTGCCAATATATAAAAGTGTTTATTTTTCATTAATGTTTACCAAATATAAGCGGGGGGAAAATAAATGCCAAACAGATATATAGAGAAATATACAGCTGTCTGGGAGCATATTCCGGCATCTTGGATTATTTTGTTTGAGCAGCCAACCAACGTATGTTACGCTACCAACACATCGCCTACACTCGAATTGGCAATCACCATGTTGCATCGCTCACCATTTGCATAAAAGACTTCTTGTTTATTTTGGTGAGTACCCTCTGCTGGACAAATTATGCAGTGACGCCATTTCTGCTAGACTAAGTGTTTTTTCTGCATTTTTTTAACACTATAACATAAAAGTTTTCATATCTGCAAAAACAAAAGACTCATAGGATCAGGCTCCACTGTAAATGTGTTATGATACTATTAGCTGGGGTACCCGGTGCTGCCCGGGTTAACCTGCTTTAGACATAAGCCAAATGCCAATCATTTTAATCAAAACAATTGCCCAACATTTGTTTTTGTAATGCTGATGTCTTATAAATATAATAGTTATTGGGCTAAACTTTGTCCAGCAGAACTATAAGAGGTGGACTCCCCAAACTAAGTGGAAATACTTGTTAAAAGACAAACACATTTGAAGTCCTTCATGCAGACTTTGTTTTGCAATCAAATTTATAACAAAATTACACACAAAAGGTAGGTAACAGTAAATGTAAATATCAATGAATCAAAATTGAGGTAGTGGTGTATTTCACTGTTTTTACATTGCAATTTTACAAGCATAAAATGAATGTATTCAGACAGGAAGGCAAACTGGGCAAACAGTCAGGTGTAACAGTTGAGAACATAAAGTAGCTAAAGAAAGGGATTAAATAAACAGAGATGGCCAACACATATACAGGGCTGGAAATTTGAACCTGCCTGGTCATACCCACAGCCTCAGCCTAAGCATGTTGTTGTTTTGCTGAGTGTGCTGTGGCTGTGCTGTGCTGAGTGTGCTGTAGAAAGGGATTAAATAAACAGAGATGGCCAACACATATACAGAGCTGGAAATTTGAATCTGCCTAGTGATACCCATAGCCGACTATTTTGGGGGTAATTTTCAGTTCAACTTTTAAAAAATGGTACCGGTTTGTACCCCATGTCATGAGGATTCAGAATATATATAGTTTTTAGGGCTACATATTATATTTTGGGAGTTTATCCCGGACAGACAGAAAGACAGACAGAAGTGGCAGCATGAAAAGCACATGGTACAACACTGTATGGTCTTACATAAATGGCTATTTTGGGGGTAATTTTCAGTTCAACTTATAAAAAATGGTACCATTTTGTTCCCCATGTCATGAGGATTCAGAATACATATAATTTTTAGGGCTACATGTTATAGTTTGGGAGTTTATCCCGGACAGACACACAGACAGATATAGCCCTTTATGTATATAGATGTATGATACTAAATATACAGGACTGAAGTACAACAATAATTTTTCTGAGCAATGACTGTAAAGTCTTTATTTATGTTTTTTTTTTTTCTCTACCTGGCATGATGCATTAGGTTTTACTGAGATGTTGGATAGTTAGAATCATATCCCAGGATGGCCTTAAAAAATATTCATCATTATGTGAATGTAGCGTGGCCCTTGTCACAGTATACAGATTTGTTTTGCAGAAATGGTCAGAGTTTGGCTGGAGGCTACAGGTGTACTGCACCAGTGAGACCTGGTTCTGAGACAGTTACATGCATGCAGATGCAACTCATTTATTGCAGCTGGTACTCAATCTGCCACACGAGTTGAGCAAAAGCATGTTAAAACAGGCTTGAGGAGAATCTGTACTCAGTGTGCATCTTATCAGTCAGCACTCTGTGGTTGTGCATGACTGTGAAAAATATGAGTTACAAAAACTGCCACACCAAGATTCAGCATGGCACATGTAATGGTGGAAATGACATTCTTAACTAAAATCAAAAGCTGTGTGGCTATTCAGTATGCATCACAGCGGTACAATAAACAGCATATTCTTTGGTGGCTTCACAGATGCTGCCACAGTGTTAACTCTGAAAAACTGATTATATATCAGAAAACATTAATTTGCTATGGCCTGCAGATGAATAGAGGTAATTACCTTTACAACCCTGATTTTCTGGGGCCCACTCAAAATGGATCAGAAAATAGCAATAAAGAGTAACAAAATAATAGCTTGCTCCCACTGTGCAATGAAAGAGACTATGAACTCACAATTTGTCATTTTCGCTCATCAACCAGTAAGATATTACTTCCTGCAGAACATGTAGAATCACAGACAAACATCTTTCGCGCGTGTGTGTGTGTGTGTGTGTGTGTGTGTGTGTGTGTGTGTGTGTGTGTGTGTGTGTGTGTGTGTGTGTGTGTGTGTGTGTGTGTGTGTGTGTGTGTGTGTCCAAATAAACTTGATTTAATATTTGGAGGAAATTTGGCAGAAATTTGATTTGACAATTTTGACATTTTCCATTCTGTGCTAATCTCTATCAGTTTTTCATGCACCTCTAAACATTTCAATGTTAAACATTCAATCAAAGATGTCTGAAAGGTTCTTTCAGGTCAGTATTGTGAAATCACCTGTGGTCTGACTGACCATCTCTGATTTGCTTCATACTTTCACAAATCAATGATATTATTCCCAGTAAAGCACCATACAAAATTTCGGCCATATATCATTATTGGTTTTTGTGATATTGGGGCTTTAAGAATGGGGCATGACACTGATTCTACTGCAAAAATGAATGGCACAGAAAAAGATGCTTTACTCTTGAACTATTCATGCTAGATGCAAGAAAGTTTCAGGAGTTGTTCTTCAGTACTAGATGTATTTAACTACTATAATAGAAGATCCACAATTGCAGATCTGGCAGTCTGGCAGCAAATGTTAAAAGATGTAATGTGGCACCTGTGTCATGCTTGACCCTGGCTTGGGGTTTAGGTCCGGGTTTCAAATTTATGTCCTATCTGGTTTTCTGGTTTTTGTTTTTCATATGTTTATACTTTCTCTTGTAAAGCTCAGTCTGGTTCTGCTTATTGCTTTGCTTTGATTTCTAGGTAGTCACTGGTTCCATTCTTTATCTTATCATTTTGTTTCACATTTATTTATTCTATAGTAGGTTTTTATGCCCCACAGGGGCAGGGCATATAGCATCCGGGTTGTCCGTCCTTCCGTCAGTTCGTTTGTCCGTCCATCCGTCTGTCCAGCCGCAATTCGTTTGCTGCAATGTAGCTCGGCACCTATTGCTCACAGAAACTTCATATTTGGTGGGTACATGCCTTGGAGGAGTACTTCACATGGATTCGAAGGCCGGTGACCTTGACCTACTAATCAAGGTCACCAGTGATCACAACTGTCAAATCCTTTGCCACAACGTAGCTACGCACCTACTGCTCGCAGAAACTTCATATTTGGTGGGTACATGCCTTGGAGGAGTACTTCGCAAGGGTTTGAAGGCCGGTGACCTAACCTCCATTTCAAGGTCACCACAGGTTGCATTTGTTTTGAACGCTGGTGACCGTGACTAACTTTTTATGGTCACTGTTTGTCATATCCTCTAAATAAATATTATGCCAATCTCCAATTTTTTCATTGTATATCCCAGTTTGCATCAAACACATAAGGCTTCAACCAAATACCCACCCCATACAAGTACATATTACTGCACTTTGCATGGAAAATAATACTGTGCACAGGGCATTTCGTGATGAATGTCTCTAGTTGTATTTATTCAGTCATGGTTCTTTAGGTTTCTTTAGTCTTAGTTTGGTTCTGTTTATCACAATTATTGTATATGCTTAGTCACAGGTTCTTGTTATTATTTATCTTTGATGTTGCTTATCAGTTTACATCCCATTTGCTGTTTATTGTATTAATCAGTTGTCACCTGTTTTGTCTTCTGTTCAATCAGTAGTTTGTTTTGCCATTTTTATTGTACCAGTTCCAATCCAGTTTTAGTTTTAATCATTAGTTTTCTGGTTTTCCCCTTTTGCTTTGCTCACATTCATTTTTGAACGTCATGTTTCTCACAGTTAGTTTTTTGGTCACTCATTTCTCTTGTTTTGCCCTCTCACACTCTCTTGCCTCTCTTCTCTCTTCTTTGTTCACTTCACCACACCCCTTTCCAGAACTTTCCACACACCTGCTTCACATCAACCTGATTAGTTTGCTCCTCTTTAAAACCCTCACAGTTTCACAGCTCATTGCCCGAATGTTGACTTCATTCACTTTCTCGCCTCTTGTTTTTGTCCAGTGTGCTCTTGTGTATTTTGACCCTGTGTTTGTGCTCCGACCGCTGCCTTGTCGTAACCTGAACTCCACCTGTATTTTGACTCTGCCTTTGTTTTTGCCTGCCTTATACCTCGACGCCGTGTGAAGGAACCGTGCCTGGTTTATGGACCACGTCCCAGCCTGTACCATGTCTAATACCTCTGCTCCTATGTCTGACTACCTGTGCACCGAACCCAATACCTGGTTTCAAGATAAAGCCTTTTCTTCATCTAAACCAACCATGCCTGTGAGTCTGCACTGGTCTCCTACTGCTTCCGGTTCCAGCCTACCATGAGCATTGACAACCTGCCAGTCCCAGTGAAAGCAATGTGATGGCATATATCGGGTGGTTGCTCAAACAAAATAATCCAAGATAGTAAAATAAAATCTGTGTAAGTAATATGTGTGGCCTTTTTTCTATTTCATTCATAGCAAGAAATAAACATGTTTGCATATCGGTATTACAAATGTTTTACTCCAAAATATGTGTTGTATTGGACCTCAAAAATCCACATACTATACAATACGAGGTCTATTAGAAAAGTATCCGACCTTATTGTTTTTTTCAAAAACCATATGGATTTTAATCACGTGTGATTGCGTCAGACAAGCTTGAACACTCGTGCGCATGCGTGAGTTTTTCCACGCCTGTCGGTTGCGTCATTCGCCTGTGAGCAGGCTTTGAGTGAGGAGTGGTCCACCCCCTCGGCGGATTTTCATTGTCAGGAAATGGCAGAATGATTTGGGCTTTTTTTCCATCAGAATTTTTTCAGAAACTGTTAGAGACTGGCACCTGGAAACCATTCGAAAAATTTATCTGGCTTTCGGTGAAAATTTTACAGGCTTCACAGAGAATAAGGAGTGTTACTACACCTTTAAGGACGGCTTTAAGGACGCTTGGCGCACCGCACTCCGTGCCGCCATCGAGAGCCACAAACCACCAGATCATTTCTAAACAGATGGCTCTGTGGAGCCAGACCGTCGTGTGCACTTTCTCTGGTTATCACAAGAGCTGGATATCAACCATTTTCCAGCAGATTTCACTTTTATCAAGCGATTTTGTCATGGAAAGCCGCGCGGAGGCTTCGCGCATCACAACCGATTTGCTGATGGAGTGAGACAAAGAAACACCTCCGTTTTGGTCTCACAGGACGGCTATGAGATGGCGTTCAGACAGCTGTCAGTGGTTTTTCCATCGAGTGATTATCTGAGAAATTGTGGATGTGCCTGGACATGCCAGAACATGTCCCGTGAGGCTTCATCACGGCATTGCTGTGCGCCATGTGGCACCGCCGCGACGCGTAAAGCCTCCGCTCCTCTTTCCATGACAAACACTCCTGTAACAGTGGAATGTGCCGTTCATTTCCAAACAGGACGCTGTGTTTTATCCGGGACGTCGTCTGACAAGCACAGGAATTGTGAAAAGACGTGGACATCAGCACTTTTTCGGCACATTGAGACAGACGTGCGGAAGAATTCCGCGCGTCGCGGCGGTGCCGCATGGCGAGAAACAACGCCGTGATGAAGCCTCACGGGACATGTTCTGGCATGTCCAGGCACATCCACAATTTCTCGGATAATCACTCGATGGAAAAACGACCAACAGCTGTCTGAACGCCATCTCAAAGCTGTCCTGTGAGACCAAAACAGAGGTGTTCCTTTGTCTCGCTCCATCAGCAAATCGGTCATGACGCGCGAAGCCTCCGCTCGGCTTTCCATGACAAAATCTCTTGTTAAAAGTGAAATCTGACGGAAAATGGTTGATGTCCGGCTTTCCATGACAAAATCTCTTGTTAAAAGTGAAATCTGCCTGAAAATGGTTGATGTCCAGCTCTTGTGATAACCAGAGAAAGTGCACACGACGGTCCGGCTCCATAGAGCCATCCGTTTAGAAATGATCCGGTGGTTTGTGGCTCTCAATGGCGGCATGGAGCGCGGCGTGCCGAGCGTCCTTAAAGCTGTCCTTAAAGCTGTAGTAACAGTCCTAATTCTCTGTGAAGCCTGTAAAATTTTCACCGAAAGCCAGATACATTTTTCGAATGGTTTTCAGGTGCCAGTCTCTAACAGTTTCTGAAAACATTCTGATGGAAAAAAAAGCCCAAATCATTCCGCCATTTCCTGACAATGAAAATCCGCCGAGGGGGTGGACCACTCCTCACTCAAAGCCTGCTCACAGGCGAATGACGCAACCGACAGGCGTGGAACAACTCAGGCATGTGCACGAGGGTTCAAGCTTGTCTGACGCAATCACACATGATTCAAATCCATATTGTTTTTGAAAAAAATAATAAGGTCGGATACTTTTCTAATAGACCTCGTACTATGCTATTCTAACCCTATTCCTACCCCCAACCTTAAACATAACCTAACCCTACTAAGTACGGCGACAATACCCCCTCAGAAAAAATTGCACCCAGGAGAATCATCAAAAAATAATCCCCCTGGTGACTATTTTTTCCTCTGCTACAGTGAATTGACATCAAAAAGTTAAAATGCGTTTTGCACAACTCCAAGAGGAATTGGTACCATTCTTGGATTTTAAAATTATATCTGTGTTTAAACGGAATAAAAACCTTAAAGACCTCTTGGTGCATGCAGCTCTACGTACCAATGAGACTCATGAATTACAGGAACATCTCTCAACTAGGTCTTTCATTGTAAATAAATTTTCAGGGCATCAGGCACCGGTCTGGCAACTTCTGAATTATAATTCAGTTAATCTGATCTATTTGATTGAATGCGAGGCCTGCGGTAAAATGTATGTGGAACAAACCCAGAATACATTGCTTGCCAGGCTGAAACAACACTTGTATTTTATCAATAAATCAGACACATCTACTGAGTTGTACATGCATTTCAAATTGCATGCTAAACAGAATTTAAGAGTCTGTGGTCTGGAGTCCAAGAGTTTCTGATCAAGGGGCCAAAGAGTGGCTGCTGAGAGACGTTGGATTCGAAAACTACATACTGTGATGCCGATCGGTTTAAATGAGGGGTTGTTCTGAAGGGTTTTTACATGAAGAGTCTATATCCTATACCTATGTTGGCAGGGAATAGGGAGACAGACATCCATAGGATACATTTTTTTAAAAATTAAGAAGAGTGGAAAGGTTAAAAAAATTAAAAAAATGAAAACGTGTTGCCCGTGCACCGACTGGGTCTCCTTTTTTTTGGAGTCCCAGTCAGTTTATTTCCCCTAACCTAACCTCCCCCCACCACCCGCTTCACTTTTAATTTCGTGCAGCCATCACGAAATGTATTAGAATGAATTCATGCTGCTGTGACGAAAACGAGGCGCTTTTTGTAACAATATCACGAACCAATAGATTAATGTATATTTTGTGCTGATCAATCACGACTTGCCGTGAGACCAGGTTGTTGTACACCCCTGAAGAAGATCCCTGGGCTTTTATGAAATATGTATTTGAATGTAAGCAATGCCACTTTTGGCTTATTCTAAGTTATCATGAGAAACGAATGCCAACAATTAACATAAAACTATATTGGTCTGCAAAGTTTGGTTGTCCATTCGGCTGCTCCTGTTTTGTGTTTGGGGTCGCCACAGCGGATACAACCAGATCCGCATTGATAGTTTGCACAGATTTTATGCCGGATGCCCTTCCTGATGCAACTCCAGTGTTACCTGGAGAAACACACACAGCCGCTAGTGTTCCAAAGAGGTCTCCCATCCAAGTACTAACCAGGTCCCGCACTGCTTAGCTGCACCAAATTGAATTGCAACAAGTCAAATCATTCATCCATCCATTTTCTATACCCGCTTACTCGCTTAGCCCACGGGGGGCTGGAGCCTATCCCAACAGTCATAGGGTGTGAGGCGGGGTACACCCTGGACAGGATATCAGTCTGTCACATGACCAAATATAGACAAACACATTTACACCAACATGCACACCTATGGTCAATTCAGAGTTCCCAGTTTAACTAACATGCATGTCTTTGGGTTTGGGAGGAAGCTGGAGCACGCAGACACGGGTAGAACATGCAAACTCCACACAGAAAGGGCAAGAAGTGATCCCACAACCTTCTTGCTGAGAGGCAACAGTGCTAACCGCTAACCCACCATGCCACCCAAGTAAAATTATTCCATGCTAAAAATTATTGTTACTCAATGAAATCATAGCCCATGTATCCCAATACAAATTGAACTTTTTATAAGGAGGTGATGCACACCCCTATTCGCCACATATGATGGCCTGCTGACACATTATTAGGTTGACTATGAAATTGTGTGGTCACGTCAGTGAAATTTAACTTGAATTTATTTCACATATGACTATCTGTAGCTTCTTTGTATCCAGATATGTCTATGTTTAGTATTTGCTGGAAGATGTTAAAAGCTGGTTGTCATCAAGTACTGCCAGAAGAAGAGTTTAACTCCAAATGACATTCGCCCCAATATGATTGCTACAATAAGGTTATGATACTGAGCGGTATCAGCAGTGGAAAAGCAGGCAGCTGAATTTAGGAAGACTAGAAAGACTTGAAGGTGACCTGAGGTCTAAATGGCATACAACTGCTGCTACCAATGAAAACATTAATTGTATCGATGGACGACAGCCGTTTGGTCACCAGTCAGATTGCTAATGTTGCTAGAATATCTTATAAGAGATGAGAACCCTATGCATACAGAATGTGGAATGTCAAATGTTTCTCCTCAATGGGTGTCATGCCATCTGACCACTCGTCAAATGTACATCAGGCTTGTTGCATCAAGGGAAAACTTAGGGTCATTTGAAGCAGATCCAGGTAATTTCAATTAATATTTTCTAACACAGGCAGAGTGTTGGGGCCATCACTTTGAGCCAGAGATAAAGAGACAATCTATGCAGGGGAAACACTCATCCTCACCCCCTGCAAAGGAGGTTAAGGTCATTTTTTTCTGCATGGGAGGTTATGGCCTCAATTTTCTGGAATGCAAAGGGAATTGTATTACTGGAATACCTTCCAAAAGCCAAACTGCAATGAAAGAGGTTCATACTGCATTGCTGAGGCAGCTACACAATATATCAAGTCCAAAAAACCAAGGAAAGCTGACAAAGGAGGTCTTCTTTCATCAGGACAATGCCCTAGCTCACAAATCAGTGGTTGACATAGCTTTTGCATGAAACTGTTGCTTTCAACTTTGACTACTCACCATTCTGTCATGACTTGGCACCATTTGACTTCCACCTGCTTCCAAACATGCAAACACCATTTGGCTGAGAAGAAATGCTGAAACATTGTAGGTGTCATAGCTGCTTAGGCTTTTTGTGATCATCAGGATGAAAGCTTCAGCTCCAAGGAGATTCAAGTGTGAAAGCACCATTGGGAGAAATGTGTAGACCTCAAAGGGTACTACATTTGTAGAGCAGGTAGCTTAGTGGATACGGAGTTGGCCTCCCAATACGTTGACATCTCACTTGTGCTATCTGCCTGTCCTTGGGCACAACAGTTAATCTGCATTGTCTCAGTCCACCCATCTGTAAAAATGAGCACTGTCCTTGGTTGGGGAGGTAATGAGGCATCATTGTGAACTGCTTTGAACATGGGTGCAATTTGGTGGGGGATATGGGGGACATGTCCCCCCACCTTTTAAACCAGGGGGGACAGAATATGGTATCCCCCCCCCCCCCCCCCCCACACACACACACACCTTCTGACATATATGTGTGTACTTGAGACATGCTATGGCAGTCTTATGTGCAAACCTTATCAGTCTTATGTGCAAAACCATGTCAGAATAGTATATTTGTTTCTGCAAGTTTGTATTTTTAGCAGCATTGACTTGTTTTCAACACCTGTTTCTTGTTTGTCACATTCAGAATTTTCTGGGACTGCATTTACCCAGATTTGAAACCAAAAATAGTTGCCTCTAGGGACTAGTGTCTACACATAAGTATCAATGGACCATATGCTAATTTACTAAATTCTGAAAGTTAGAAAAGGAAATCAGAAAAGCTATCTGGGACCTCAGAAAGCCCATCTGCAATTATTGCTTGATCTCCCAAATCAGTCTATGCAAGCGAAATTATGTTCAGTATGAGTGTTGTCATTAGTGCCACTTCGAAAATTAAATTCATGATAAGTAATTTATCCTAAACTTATGATCTGTTGTTTTTTCAAACTTATGCAAAAACAAATCTTGAGGAAAAAAATACAGTATGCGATAGTTAATAATTATTAAGAGCCTGTTCTTTCATATTTATGAATACATTTTACCACATTGCAGTTGTTTTTTTTTAATGAAAACTCAACCTATCATTCTTTTTGAGTTCTACACATGTGGTGATACCTTATTTACACCAGGATGTTAATAAAATCAATGCTGGCTATTCTCAGAATAAAGTACTTATATCCACAGTTTCAAATTGCATAAGTCAAATGGTGTCCACTTTATGGTCTTCTCAAAACATTAAAATTACTGTTCTGGATGCTCAGAATGCATCTGAGCTTATCTAGAAACCATTGGCTTCTGGGGGCCTAAAGCCGCCCCCAGACTCCCGCCCCCCCCCTCAGTTTCTAGTTCTAAATTGCGCCTTTGGCTTTGAACATCTCCTAGATTGAAAAGCACTACAGAAATGCAGTCCTTCTTCTACTATGAAAAATACCCCTCACTTGTCTCACCCACAAGGTCATCATGGTTGGCCTATAAACCTTTCAGCTGAACAATTTCACACTGAAATCTGACACCTCATGCCTTCCTTTTCTCTTGTTTATAAAAGCTTGGGTCAGTTCAGAAGTGACATGACATTTTGTCCATTTTCAGTTCAGTGTTGACTAATTTTTGTAGTTTTCGTGTTGATTTTTATTATTTAGGTCATGACACGTATGTGAGAATCTGCAACCACGACACGACAGAGCTACATTGGGTCTTTGATGGCAGACAACCTTGCTTTTAATCCTATTTAATTAAACAGCATACATGTGGGTTTACAACCTGCCCCTGGTGTGACAGAAGTCACTAGTCACATTCAAAATGTTTTACATGGCCACCCTTTCCCAAAGTCAAGCCTCTTATGTGCAAATACCCTAATGCATGATCACAATGCGTACATCATACTGTAACTGACGTTTAGGGTCAGCCCTGCACCCCAGGAAAAAAAAAAAAATCATTTGATGAGCTTTGAGGTTTGACCACTTTGCTTGATGCCTGCAGGCTTCTACATTTGTGAAATATGACGCTATGAATAATGTAAGTCATGTCTGGTGGTGCAGAGTTTGCTGTGTGACATACAGTATCTTGAATGACCCTTTCAGTACCTCTTGAGTGAAGATAACCTGCCTGGTTTTGCAGCAAACCACAATCATTCATCAAACTTAATGCTGAGCATGGCAATAGGATTTTCAGTCATTGTGATGTATTACTTTCCTGTCTCGCTGTGCCTGAATAAGGACATTTTCAAAGCAAACCCACCAGATTTCTGTTGATTCAGTGAACAAATTGATATAACGATCCCATTTAACATTATTTCTATTCTTCTGTCTGATCCTAATGTAAAACAAGCGTTCAGCACACCCCAAATGATTGGACTGTAGTTGGTCTGGCTATTTAACTGCAGCTTTAATGTGATTAAATCACTCGCTCACTTACTTTCTTTTTAAATTTAAAGCCTGGTAATACATCAGTAACCACACAGAAAATCATAAAAAAAAATCCTCTTGCTGATTAAATGTAGTGAAATGAAGCATTTTTGAGAGTCACAATTGTGGAAGCCAGCCCATATTTATCATGCATGTAATCAGTGTTGCCAGATGAGACTCGCAATTTCCTGCCCAATCCAACCTTAAAATCTTCCCAATTAAAAAAGTGAATAATTGCGGTGCAGAACCGCCTCTTTGGTTTCATAGTGTTAGATGTATGTCTTTCTGTGAGGGGACGTATAATTCGACCTCAACTGATCCTAAATAAGCCATTACAAGGTCAGTTTATGTTTTCCGTCAAACACACAGTTACCCAGCCTTGTATTATCTTAGAAAAAGAAAGCCAACAGCATCTATAACATCACTTCTTAATTATATTCTTCACAAACTCTCAATCAGGCTGTTATTTGTGCTAATCTTTTGTGTTTTTACTGAGCTGACACCAAATATCTTTTTTTGCTGAAGTCTATTTCTCTGCGTTATTTTTAGCAATGTTTCCTTAGTCACCAGTTTCTTGGGGTCCTCAACACTCAGGACTAGAGAAGTGTGCCACATGGCCGAAATTTTGTACCTGATGTTCCCTCACAATAAAAATGGTTCGCCATATCTGTGTCTCCCAAATTAACCATTCATTTGGAACAAAATTATTTCAAAAGTACCCAAAGATCCTCTTGTTAGATATATTTGTGTTCAGTTATAGTTGTCTTTGTTTTCTGTACTTTTTTTGGTATTAAGGGTTATACTTTTAGTTTCATTCTTATTCTCACTTTCCCTTGTTCTCTCTTGGTATGTGCATGTAGAACTGGATTTAACCAGTTTGTACCACTTAGGATAAAGAGAGTTAGGTTACAATTATAAATCATATGTCTCTCATTATTGCGTGAGCCTGGGGCAGGGGGATGGACCTCCCTTGAATGCCCACAGGGCCAATAAGAGAAGGATTTTGCGAAATAAGGTCCGCCTCTGTTACGCATATGTAATCCTGTATAAAAACTGCTCGTATCCATTGTCCAGCGTTCTGTAAGAGCGGATCTTGTCTGTAAAAGAAGTTCTTGCAGGGCCCAGGCCTGATTATTTTTCCTGTGACTTTGATTAAATTTAAAAGTGCGGAATAGTTCAAGTTTGTGCTTTGTAAGGGGCAGTATTACAGAAAGAACTGGTGGAAGAATTAGCACTCTGATGAGACCTAAACCAAAACCCTCCAGTCATCACCTTACATCACTGATTAGCCTCCAAGTCTCACAACCATGGCATGAACGTAACTATACAGAGGCAAGTGAATCTATCTACAAGTTCAACACTTTCAGCACAGACAAATAAACATCTAATTGCCAATTCCAGTAAGTCTTTTAAAGCCTGGATCTTATTGATCCAGTACAACTGCAAACCCAGACTCCACCACTTTACCTTCTCAAGAGCTGCATTCAGGGCATCCATCAATTGTGCAACTATCACAGCATTGTCCACAAAGTCAAGGTCAACCTTTTAAACCTTTCCTCACTAACAAATGTAACTGTGCCATTGGTGTTCAAAGCTATGCTAAATACAGTATCCAGTCCATACATGCATTGAACAGAGTAGGAGCCGAAATACATCTATGATGAACACCACAATTCACTGTGGAGAGGTCAGTGACTCTACCCCCCACTCCACACAGTACTCACAGTATGTGTGTATAGAATGATTACCATGGAAACTGTCTAAAAGTCAGATTTTGTGGCATAAGTTTTAATAATGATTTCCCTTGTTACCATGGAAACCATTTATAACCTATGCTTCCTTACATTCATCTATTTTCTGAACCCACTTATACCAGTTAAGGGTCACATTAGGCTGCAGTCTATCCCAGCAGTCACTGGGCGAGAGGTGGGGTCCACCTTGGACAGGTCGCCAGTCGATCGCGGGGTAGACATATAAACAGACAAACTCTCTTCTCCATCTCTGCCGCTGCTTCTCATGCACTGTTACAGTCGGGAGCCATCAATCCAATGTATTTTAATTCTCATTAGCAGAAACTGGAATGTGATTCCTTTTCCCTTCAGCACCTTCTTTATTTTGGCATAGGATTTATGTTTCAGTACGCCCTCGTTCACAGCACCATCAAAGAATAAAGGCTTCCTGTCTGAGCAGCATTTTCTTTGTGTCGAATTGGAGAAATCTGGCAACTATGACCCAAGCTGTTGCTCCAGGACTGGGTCTCCCAGTCGTAGGTTTGCGCACATATTATGCGCATATTATATGCGCGCGATTGCGCGTAACAGCGCATCGTTAAGTTCTGTCACGTTGTGAACGAGGTGAATTGTCTCCACACACACACCCATCTTCATCCAACCGAGTTCAGATCGCTCCAGTTTTTCAGAAGAACTTTGTGACTGCATGCGTAGTTGGGCTCTGTGCCATGGAGTGGCGCAGAGAGGAGGAGGAGGACAGCACCAGATGTGTGGCTTCATGCAGCTCTCGTCTGGCACATTTTTCCAAACATCAGGCACATGCAGCAGGTGGAACACCTGCAGGAGCGCACTGAAGAGCACTGAAATTTGACTTTTAGCCGACTTGGTGTCAGCAATCAAACTAAATGTGGTGCAGCAGGGTTTAATTGTGCGCACGCTTCTTCCTCCTCCGGACTGGAGGAGGTGCAGAGATGTCGGGCTGCACGTGAGTCTCCTCTCGCTCCTCTGGTTGCTCAGACTCGTTCTCCCGCTCATCGGTTACAACAGCAGGTGGAACACCTGCAGGAGCATCCTGAGGAGCTTCAGCAGGAACTGTGGACCGACATTAGGAGCAGAGTTTAATTGTGCGCACGTGACAGAAAACTGATTTGTCGTGGCGCACAGTGAAATGTGACGTCGCGTTACAAGTCGTGTCAAAACTTGACAGTTTCTGTGTCACTTCGTAATAACGCGTGACAGTTTGGGCTCCAAGAACCATCACAGGAACCACTACGAACATTGTCACGTTCTATTAAGGATCAATACTCATCAAGACAGATCGATACGCTCAGTTGCGACCTCCACGACGTGAGACGAAATGAGGGTGGTGTGTGACATTCGTGGAAGATTGACAGGCAAAAACATGCTCCACGAATATCAAGAATATCACGCACCAACACGCACTATTAAGAAACTTATTCAGATGCGTTAAGTCACATTAAGAATGTCAGGAATGTGTCACGAATGACAGAAAAGTGACATTCATAACGCGTCTTATGTGTAAATGCACCTTTAGCCTCCATGTTCTATTCCTTGAGTTGTGTTTGTGCTTCTTTGACACTGCTTTTGTTCTTGTAGTTCCTTGTTGTTGGCCATTAGTTCTTAGTCTGTTTGCACTGTTTTGAATTCCTGCACGCTAAAAAAGAAACTTCTGTCTCAACGATAAAAACTGATGTAACAATTTGCATAGATTTTATTTCAACTTAGTTATTTCAACTTTTAGCTGAATTAATACCACAAGACTTCTCTAGTTAAGTTGAAATAACTTTTGTTAAGTTGAAAAAACTTTTTTAAAAATCCGTACAGATTATTACATCACTTTTTGTCATTGAGACAGCGGTCCATTTTTTAGAGTGTGCCTTAAGTCACCTTTAAATTGTTCTTTAAATGCAGAGAAGTAGTTTTTTTTATCTGTTGTTTGAGTTCTCCTTACTGATCTCGTTATGATAGTTCACCCCTCATGCAGTGCCTTGGTGTGAGCGATTTTATCAATACCAGGTTCTTCTCACTTTTTATTCTGGAATTTTTGTATCTGTCTGGTCCATCCGATTCCTCCTATCATTACTTTATTCAGGTTATTGAGAGGAAGTTGGGGGGGCTTGACTGGCAGGATCTCAAGTTTAAGCTGCCATCTCTTGCACTGTTAAGTCCTTTGTCCCTTGCTTTAATTCGCATATAGAGAATTTCTCTTTAAGGCTCTACAAATACATAAAACAGTGACAACATATCTCTCTGTAAGAAACTATAACATCCAACATTATGAATCACAAAATGAAAAAAAAAGTTGTTGACGTTTAATCGAATACAGCTAGCAAAACAATTAACAATTAAAATATAAAACATCACCAAATCTGGTAACGCTGTATGTAATATTGTTGTGATAGGGTTTTAGGTTAATAAATGCCTCTTGTTTTATGTGATAGACGCGGTGATGACGACTTTCTGGTGTTCAAACCAAGCATCAGAATGAGGAAGAAAGGGGATTTAAGTGACGTTGAACGTGGCATGGTTGTTGTTGGCGGCTTCCACCCATGTTCTGGGTATTCACACAGCATTCATACATGACTGGCCAAATATTTGTCCCTCCCGACTGCGTCTCGAATCTGGGCTTTTTCTTTTTTCTTTTTTTTTTTTGCCTGTTCTGGCTGATGTGGCTTCATTTGTACTCATTCGTGCTAAGTGTGATGGGGAATGTTTCCAACATCTTATTGAATCTATGCCACGAAGAATTAAGACAGTTCTAAAGGCAAAAGGGGGTCTAACCTGGTACCTGCAAGGTGTACCTAATAAAGTGGCTGGTGAGTGGAAATCTTCATAATGAGTGCTTTCTGAAAGACTGCTCATCAGCACACTTAAAATGAGAGTATATGAGTGATGGATGCTGTTTAATGACATGTCAGTGATGTGACCATAATGTTCCCAGTTCTACAAATATTGACTATTACTGTGATCACACGGCTGAACCACATACAGCCATGAACCTCTGATTTTTTCAGTTTAACATGCATGTGAGCTCGGCAAAATGTTCCTCTAGTGTCACTTGATGCCAGGAGTCGACGAATTCAGCAAGCAGCAGCAAGTCTGTAATCCAAGCAACAAGGCCAAAATTCTCAAGGCCTTCTGTTTTATGTAATGCCGTTTCTCAGGAAGCCAAACAGATGTTATATGAAAACTGAAAGGAGGATTAATTGATCCAAGCCAACAGAAGTTCCCCAAATGCTGGCCTGATAATAGCGGGCCCGCCATCATTACGATTGATGACATCAATTTATTATTAATGATTCGTAAAATGAGATCCAGTAGACCCCATTTTAAATACATTTTCCATTACAGAGGAGCTGACAGGCAACAGTGCTGATTTCACCGCCAAAGCCTTTCACTGTCTCTCACTGGAAAAATACAGCAACCCGAGTTCACAGCATGCAGCGTCTCACTTTGGTGATGCTTGGATTGTCCCAAACTGAAGGTACTTTATTTTTGAGCTGAGGTGAATTTCAAGCCCCGTCAAAGCACTGTGATACTGAGGTGATATTGAGGTGTGTACATTGTTTCACATAGGGTCCTTCCACAAATGAATACCCAACAACCCGCCCCAGCCCTCCCACTATCATCACCCCCCCCCCACCTGTGCTGGCCTCAGCTATCTTGAAAATGTCTGTTGTAATATGATTTTCCATAAATTAAATTTAAAGAGGCAAACTGTCCTGTCTGCAGGTTAAGTGAGCTACATAACTTATGAGTGAGAATATCTCAATTTTCCCTTTTCCCTTTACAAAAATGATGACAAAAAGTACTGATGAAATTAATGTGTAATACAGCAGATGCTGCAGAATTAATGATTGCAGTGCAACGTTACTCTGATATCTGTTTAAAATGTTCACCTCGCGGAACCATAAAGGTCTTGCTTGCCAACTACTGAGTAATTGCAGTGTGACTGGCTGCAGAATTAGGGTCAGACAAAACCACCTTAACTTGCTGAGACGTTGCAGTTGTTTTAAATACACACATTTACACTGCTTGTGGAGGTGCAATGAATTATTTCTCGCTCTTCTAAACTCAACATCTACCTTCTTACAGCAGATAAAGCTTCCTCTTCAGAAGTACCATTAGCAATGCCTAGAGTGCCCCTAAATTATTGACGACTGGCGCATCCGTGATAATTACGAGTTAAGCGAGCACATGTGTAGGTGCATGTGTGCACTGTTAAGTCTGTGGGATAATCTCTGTGTTTTACTTTGCGCCATTGGAGTGTTTGTGTTGTCGTTGCACTCCTGTGGAATAGGTGGTGATTCCTGTTGAGCCGTGAAAACAGCACTGTAACGTCCTGGTGACTTGCCACTTATCCTCCTTTACACTCATGCTGATGTAAGAAGAGCTTGAGGAAGCCATTACTCCAAATGACTCTCGCTTTCCTGGCAGAGCTCTCATGCAGTAGATAACTTCTTGCATCCTGCCATTCTCTGCAGCCAAGATGATGGAATTCTTTTAATAGGCAAATTAAATGAAAACTCTGCAGGAGGAACCAAAGCATGAAAAAGCTCAAAAGGTTGTTGTTGCAAGATGATAAACTGACAGAAATAGAATTACTTACAGACATACATACATTTTCTATACCTGCTTGCTCCAACAAGAGTCACAGGGAGCCGGAGCTTATCCCAGCAATCATAGGGCACGACATGGGGTCCACCCTGGACAGGGCACCAGTCTATTGTAGGGTCACAAAGACAGACCAACATAGTCACACAGCACTCACAAAAATGCTGAAGAACCTGGAGAGAAACCACTCAAACAAGAGGAGAACATGCAAACTACACACAGAATGGACTGGGTGGGAAACGATCCCACAACCTTCTTGCTGTGAGGCAACACGGCTAAGGACCCCTTCACACATAGTGCGAATCTGGTCAAATTGCGCATGAAGTGCACATGAAGCAGGAATCGTATGCAAAACATGTAAAATTGTAGTCGCCTCGAATGCCTCGTACACCTGTTGCTACAACTACTAGATCTGTTAGAAAAGTATCAGACCTTTTTATTTTTTTCAAAAACCTGATGATTTGAATCACATGTTTTTGCATGAGCAAACCTTGCACCTTCGTGCGCATGCGTGAACTTTTTCACGCCTGTCGATTGTGTCATTTCCTGGTAAGCAGCCTTTGTGTAGGATGTGTGCAGCATGCTCGGCGGATTTTCATTTCAAGGAAAAAGACGGAACGACTGGAGCAGCGCTGCATCAAATTTTGCCAGAAACTGGGCGACAGCCAGGTGGAAACCATTCGGATGATTCAGACGGCTTTCGGTGACTTTTCAGTCGTGTGACTATCCGAGAAATTGTGGAAGAGGTGGGCATGTCACAACATGTCCTGTGAGGCTTCAACACAAAGGCGCTTTTGCTCTGCCGTCGGCAACTTCGTGCTGAAGCCATCGGCATGATTTTCACCGCCAATCTTTTCATGGCCAAATCTTCTGTCACTGTGGAATGTGCCGAAAAAGTGCTGATGTCCACCTCTTCTGCAATTTCTCGGACAGTCACACGACAGTCCCGCATCACCACAGCGTTCACTTTGGAAATGATCTGGTCATTTCAATGTGTTGATGGCCGACCGGAACGCGGCTCGCTCTCCACCATTGTGCAACCGTCTTTAAACCGGTTGTACCACTCCTTAATCTGTGTGATGCCCAGAGGATCGTCACCGAAAGCCGTCTGAATCATCCGAATGGTTTCCACCTGGCTGTCGCCCAGTTTCTGGCAAAATGTGATGCGGCGCTGCTCCAGTCATTCCATCTTTTTCCTTGGAATGAAAAAATACCGAGCGCATGACACACACCTCACACAAAGGCTGCTTACCAGGAAATGATGCAATCGACAGGCGTGAAAAAGTTCACGCATGCGCACGAAGGTTCAAGGTTTGCTCATCTAAGCACACGTGATTCAAATCCATCATGTTTTTGAAAAAAATGAAAAAGGTCCGATACTTTTCTAACAGACCTCGTATTTGCGCACCCCAATGGCTGAAAGACAGAGTGTGCACTGTGATTGCCCATCGAACCCTCTCGCAGCAGGTGAGCGGTCATCATCATCATCATCATTTCTAAATGGCATGATGGCCACACATGGCCATCATGCCATTTACCATGAAAACAGTCAGCAGACAATCACTGTCGAGCTGGATGTGCCCCCACGACTTTGGAGTTGCAAACAGACACACACGTGATGGGTGCATTAACTGTGTGCATGAACCGTGACAGGGTTTTCTATATATTATCAATATTATTATCAAATATTAATGTCTTTACTTTGATTGTTAATGTCTTCACTTTGATGTACTCTCTGTGATCGTGTCTTTGATTCTGTTCTCTATTTTTCATATATACATATATGCATGTGTGAGAGTTCATGTACCATTATTCCTTTAAATAATTACTCATTGTCAAAGCAATCATATACACTGAACTGTTCTAGTAGTCATTAAAACTGTCACACGAGAAAGTGAGCAGATGATCTTTGGCTTAGAGAATGTGCAGACTGTTTTGCTAGAGTTATGTTTTTGCTAAGCACAGATGTGCATCTTTAATTAACGGTTCAGCCTTGAGGGAAGAGCGGTGTGACCGGCACACTGGTTCAGGGCTAGACATTATTATGGGAAGCCTAGGAGACTGAGGGCTCAAAGCCATAACAGTTTTGATATCAACGTGAGACCAGACTTTGTGTCTTTCCATTGTTTTGTGATATTGTCACTCCTATATGCTTGTATGTAACTATATTCAATAAAAAGGAGAAGCAAATGGGCGGGGCCTTCAGAGCAGACGACGGTTCTTGATGAAGGGACTCGCTCGTTTGTTCTCTCCTGATCAGGAAAATAAATTCAGTGTCTTCTGCGTGATGCGTATCCAGTAACCAGTGATAGATAGAAAAATAGAAATCCCGAATTCTTGTTTTGTTTTGTTTTTTTGTTTTTTTTTGTTTGTTTTTTTTTATGTATCTAGGACCTCTGGAATGATCAATTTCTTGAGGGCCAAAATTGGGCTTCTTAAAAACTAAACTTTTGAAATTGAATTATGTCAATGTGCCAATGAATGCCCAGCTTCATTCTGATTGATGTCAACGTGTGATGTCAAGCTGAACCCCACTATAATGTTCACATGACAGTAGGGCTACCTGTTAAGACTGCCTTCAGACTTGTGATCCACAAAACCATCAAATTTCATGTTTTGACTAATTTGAGAACCACCTATATTCTTGCGCTTTCATTACAGTATTGGGTTGTTAATAGACTCAGAAGCTTACCTGGGATGGTGAGGGTGTCGTCCAGAAAGTCTTCAAATAAGGGTCACTTCAGGAAATGTAGTGTTTTGCAGCATCTGGCATAAACAGTCCACCAAAATTTTGAAAATTACCCTCACACCTTTCACTGCAGTGTAATGTCGGGGACAGCTTCCTGATAGATGTTGACAAGCTACGAGGCAAATTTGTGTTTTGACATAGACATGACTATTGACGTAGTCAAGTCAATACATTGTGGCTATTGTACATTTTTCAATGGCCAATCCAGATTGAGGAGGAGTGACTTGGTAAAGCCCAGTGGAAGTACATCAGATAAAAGAGTGTTCACAGGTTTCTAAACAGGCCATAAGGTCACTCACAGATTTATGGATGCTGACATGGACAAGATGTGTGCCTCCTACTTTACACCCAGTGAGAAATGGCTGCTAATGGAAGTTTATGAAGAAGAAAAGCATATAAAAAAAATAAAAAGGAAACATGGCCACTGTAATAAAAGAGTGGCAAAAAGAATGGCGGACTGAGTGAAAGTCCATGTAGGCTAAAAAATATAAATTTACTGACCACTACTATTAAGTAAAGACATTATTATTGTACGATCCAAGAAGCCACAAGTCATTTGAACACATAATTGTGCACTTTGACTTAAACTAGACCAGTGGTAATATTATTCAGACAATTTAGCATTTAGCAGATTAATTACAACCACTAATATACAAGGCTGGAAATATTCAGTTCCACTGTGTATGTTACTTGCAAATATATCGTCCATATTCTAGTCAAGTCAAGTCTGGGAGTCTGTGCTGGTGTCACGCATCGCCAAAACTACCACACAATGGAAGTGCTCTGGGTCCTGTTTGGCAATCACCCAGCTGACAACTAATCCATCCACACCTCTCAAAAGCAACCATCCATCTGTCAGAGCCAGGTGAAGCATGGGTGTCGGCTTGGCTTTTTGCAGGAAAAACACCTCCGTTGGAAGCCTTAAGGACAAGTTGGAACATGTCCAGCTGATAAACAATTTCTCATATACTCACTCCACTGAAAGCCATCAAAAGCCACCTGGATTTTAACAAATGGTTATCAACACGGTGGTGTTTTTCCTGTGCCGCCACGCCGTGTCGGCTGCGTCCCGACGCGCGGACCCGTCTGCACGTCTTTCATTAAAAAAATCTCCTTTAACAGTGGAATATCCAGATAAAATGCTGAAACCGACTTCTTCTGAAACGTCTCTGTTCTCTCACGATGTCCTGGATCAATAGAGCCTGAAATGTGGAGGTTTTCAGCTTGAAACAGACTGACGAGGGCGCCTGAGAGCGCTGCGCGACGTCTCGCACCGTGGGAAGTCCTTAAAGCGACAGTATCACCTCAAAATCTCTCATCAGCTGTTAAAATTTTCACTGAAAACCAGCTTAATTTTTCGAACCATGTCCACTTCCATGTGTCTCACAGGTTTAGAAAAAATTTTGATCAAACAAAGCGTCAGTCTCTCAGCAACTTCTCAGACAAAGGAATTCCGACGAGGGGCTGGACGACTCCTCCCACAAGGAGTGCTCACAGGCGAATGACGTCACCGACAGGCGTGGAAAAACTCACGCATGCGCACGAGGGTTCAAGCATGTCTGACGTAAAAACATATGAATGAAATCCATATAGTTTTTGAAAAAAATAAAAAGGACCTATACTTTATGGACAGCCCTCGTACTGGTACCTTGTTTCCCATGTAACAATAAGAAATATACTCAAAACCTGGATTAATCTTTTTAGTCACATAGCACTACTATTATTCTGAACATACTGCATATACACTGAATAATAATAATAATATGTAATAATAATAATAATAATAATAATAATAATAATAATAATAATAATTGAAGGTTATAATGAACTGCCTCTTTTTCAAGTCAAACTCATTTTATTCTTACTGATGCAGGTAGCATGCATCCAGAAAGTATTCACAGCGCTTCACTATTTTGTTATGTTACAGCTTTATTCCAAAATGAATGAAATTTTTTTTCCCTCAAAATTCTACATACAGTACCCCATAATAATAATGTGACAAAGTTTTTGTTTTAAATTTATTAAAAATAAATAACTAATGAACAACAAATACATAAGTATTCACAGCTTTTGCCATGAACCTCAAAATTGAGCTCAAGTGCATCCTGTTTCCACTGATCATCCTTGAGATGTTTCTACAGCTTAATTTGAGTCCACCTGGGGTAAATTCAGTTGATTGGACATGTTTAGAAAAGGCACTTACCTGTCTACATAATAAGGTCCCACAGTTGACAATGCATGTCAGAGCACAAACCAAGCATGAAGTCAAGGAATTTTGTGTAGACCTCCGAGACAGGATTGTCTCAAGGCATAAATCTGGGGAAGGGTACAGAAACATTTCTTCTGATTTGAAGGTCCCAATGAGCACAGTGACCGCCCTCATCTGTAAATGGAAGAAGTTTGGATCCACCAGGACTCTTCTTAGAGCTGGTCTCCTGTCTAAACTGAGCAAGTGGGGGAGAAGGGCCTTAGTCAGGGAAGTGACCAAAAACCCAGTGGTCACTCTGTCAGAGCTCCAGCATTCCTCTGTGGAGAGAGGAGAACCTTCCAGATGGACAACCATCTCTGCAGCAAACCACCAATCAGGCCTGTATAGTAGAGTGGCCAGATGGAAGCCACTCTACCATACAGGCCTGATTGGCACATGGCAGCCCACCTGGAATTTTCCAGAACACACCTGAAGAACTCTCAGACCATGAGAAACAAAATTCTCTGGTTTGATGAAACAAAGGTTGACCTCTTTAGTGTGAATGCAGCAGGACCTGGGAGACTAGTCAGGATTGAGGGAAAGATGAATTCAGAAATGTACAGAGGCATCCTGGATGAAACCTGCTCCAGAGTGCTCTTGGCCTCAGAGTGAGGTAACAGCTCATCTTTAAGCAGGACAATGATCCGATCACACAGCCAAGATATCAAAGGAGTGGCTTCAGGACAACTCTGTGAATGTCCTTGAGGGGCCCAGCCAGAGCCCAGACCTGAAGACTTGAAATCTGAAAATGGCTGTGCACCAACGCTCCCCATCCAACCTGATGGAGCTTGAGAGGTGCTGCAAAGAGGAATGGGCAAAACTGCCCAAAGATAGGTGCACCAAGCTTGTGACATCATATTCAAGAAGAATTGAGGCTGTAATTGCTGCCAAAGATGCATCAACAAAGTATTGAGCAAAGGGTGTGAATACTTATGTACACGTGATTTCGTAGTTTTTATTTTTAATAAATTAGCAAAAATAAAAAAAACAACTTTTTTCATGTCATTATGGGGAGTTGTGAGTAGAATTTTGAGATAAAAAAAAAATGAATTTACTCCATCTTGGAATAATTGTATAACATAACAAAATGTGGAAAAAGTGAAGCACTGTTAATGCTTTCTGGATGCACTGTAAGACTGAGTGTTACTTTCAATGATTAATCTGTTTCTTATTAACTAATTAATCACAGTGTCTTTTAGAAGGCAGAACTCAATGAAGTTTAGCCTTTTCTTTGATAAGGTCTTAAACTTGTAATCAATTATGAAAATTGCTGTCACTTATTTTTTCTGTCAATGGCCTAATCAAATCACCAACTAATCATTTAAGCGCTAAGTGATATGGTAAATAACCATTAGCCTCAATTCTGTGTCATTGATTCATTAGTGATTGAGCACAAGAGCTCAGAATGATAGTGTGGCCAGTATCACAGCAAGCTGATGTTGACGGTTAACTTAAGCAATAAGAAAGGGGAGGAACTGATGTCTTAGAGAAATTACAGCTGAGGGAAAAAATTTGCATCTTCTTGGAAATTGCAAAAAAAAGTAAAACAAAGATTTGTTTTTTTTTTGTTTTTTTTTTAATCAACAAATTAGTTATCACCCATTCACAGAATTTTCATACCAGATTGGTCGACACCCAAGTTAACAATGACTGGTACTGTTATCCAACAGGGTTCCAGCAGAAATTTGGCAAATGTTGGGCAAAGAAGAAGAGACAGAGAATGTATCCATAGGCAGCGGAACAGGAAGAAACTTAGAAGTATGGAAGTGAGAGTCAGGACTCTGAATATTGTAAATTGCCGTGTGACTGGTAAAGAAAGAGAGTTGGCTGATCTTATATCCTTCTGACTACCAGGACACACACACACACACACACACACACATATATACAAGGTTTGTTAGAAAAGTATCTGACTTTTTTATTTTTTGCAAAAACCATATGGATTTGAATCACGTGATTGCATCAGCCAAGCTTGAACCTTCGTGCGCATGCATGAGTTTTTCACGCCTGTCGGTTGCGTCTTTCACCTGTGAGCAGGCTTTGAGTGAGCAGTGGTCCACCCCTCTTTTTATTGCAAATAAATGTCTGAACGATTTGGAGCTTTGCTGCATCAAATTTTTCCAGAAACTGTGAGAGACCTCCAGGTGGACACTATTCGGAAAATTCATATGGCTTTCAGGGACAATTTTATGGGGATTACACAGATTAAGGAGTGCTCCAGCCGGTTTAAAGACCGCCCACAGTGTCTGAGAGCGCGGCGCACTCCAACTGCCGATCGACAGGCTCAAACCCCGCTGAAACAACCAGATCATTTCCAACGTGAAGGCTTTGTTGATCCGGGATGTCGTCTGACTTCCACAAAAATGGCAGAAGACGTGGACATCAAGACTTTTTCGGCACATTCCACTGTTACAGGAGTTTTTTTCATGGAAAGAGAAGCGGAGGGATGCGCCACGGAGCCGCTCATGGCCCGAGACAAAAGCACCTCCGTGTTGGTCTCACAGGACGGCTTTCAGAGGTCTTTCAGATGGCTTTCGGTGGCTTTTCAGTCGTGTGACTATCCGAGAAATTGTGGATGAGCTGGACATGCCAGAACATGTCCTGTGAGGCTTCATCACGGCGTTGCTTTGCGCCATGCGGCTCCACCGCGTCCACCGGCTCCACCGCGTGCAATCACACGTGATTCAAATCCATATGGTTTTTGCAAAAAATAAAAAGGTCGGATACGTTTCTAACAGACCTCGTATATATATATATATATATATATATATATATATATATATATATATATATATATATATATATATATACTAGCTGGGGTACCCAGTGCTGCCTGGGTTAACCTGTTTTGGACATAAGCCAAATGCCAATGATTTTAATCAAAACAATTGGCCAATATTTGTTTTTTTTAATGCTGATGTCTTATAAATATAATTGTTAAGGGGCTAAAGTTTGTCCAGCAGATCTATAAAAAGTGGACACCCCAAACTAAGTGGAAATACTTGGTTAAAAGACAAACACATTTGAAGTCCTTCATGCACACTTTGTTTTGCAATCAAATTTATAACAAAATTTCACACAAAAGGTGGGTAACAGTGAATGTAAATATCAATGAATCAAAACTGAGGTAGTGGTGTATTTCACTGTTTTACATTGCAATTTTACAAACATAAAATGAATGTATTCAGACAGGAAGGCAAACTGGGTTGTACAGGACAGTTAGGTGCTTAACAGTTGAGAACACAAAGTAGCTGAAGGAAGGGATTAAATAAACAGAGATGGCCAACACATATACAGGGCTGGAAATTTGAATCTGCCTGGTCATACCCACAGCCTCAGCCTAAGCATGTTGTTGTTTTACTTAGTGTGTTGTGGCTGTGCTGTGCTGAGTGTGCTGTAGAAAGGGATTAAATAAACAGAGATGGTCAACACATGTACAGGGCTGGAAATTTGAATCTGCCTGGTTATACCCACAGCTGGCTATTTGGGGGGGTAATTTTCAGTTCAACTTTTAAAAAAATGGTACCAGTTTGCTCCCCATGTCATGAGGATTCAGAGTATATATAGTTTTTAGGGCTACATGTTATAGTTTGGGAGTTTATCCTGGACAGACAGAAAGACAGACAGAAGTGGCAGCATGAAAAGCACATGGTACAGCACCGTATGGTCCTACATAAATGGCTATTTTGGGGTTAATTTTCAGTTGAACTTTTAAAAAAAATCATACCAGTTTGTTCCCCATGTCATGAGGATTCAGAATATATATAGTTTTTAGGGCTACATATTATAGTTTGGGAGTTTATCGCGCATGGTACAACACTGTATGGTCTTACATAAATGGCTATTTTGGGGGTAATTATCAGATTAGAGATAGTTTTTAGGGCTACATAGTAAAGTTTGGGAGTTTATCCTGGACAGACAGACAGATGTAGCCCTTTATATATATATATATATATATATATATATATATATATATATATATATATATATATATATATATATATATATATATATATATATATATATATTTGTCCTGGTAGTCAGGAGGATATGATGGAGAGGAGAAAGGTAGATATACTGTGTGTAGAAGAGACCACGTAGAACAGACATAAAGCCAGGAGCATCGGAATTGAGTTCAAACTGTTGTATTGTGGTGCTGGGAGGAGAAATGGTGCCATGGTAATTTCTAAAGCAGGGCTGCCCAAATCTGCTCCTGGAGGGCACCCTATCCGGATTTTCACTTTCCCTGCCTCACCTATAGCTAATTAACTGGCAGGTGTGCTCAGTCAATGAGGGCACCTCTAATGTAAAGGAAGAATATTAAGAGTGTGTTGGAGGTTCATCGAGTGTCTGACAGGATGATGAAAACGAAGTTGGGAATTGAAGGGGTGATGATGAATATCATCAATACATATGCTCCACAAGGAGGTTATTACTCTTTTTGCTTTTTTAATTAACGGGATGCAAAGTTCTGCACTTAGTTGTGCAAGATACATTCATCTGATCATAATTTATTTATGATTTATAATTTAGACAAATTAGCGTGTGAGTTGTCATTTGGTGGGGAGATGTAGGGAAACTTCTTGTGCATGCATGGTTTTTTTCTCATCCGCAGAGCATATCAGTCAAGAGTAGTCATCCTTATGGCCTGTTCACGCATAACACGAAGTTGGGTGAAAGAAGCAGGAACTGACCGAGAAACTGCCAAAAAAAAATAAATAAATATATAAAAACTGGGGAGCCGCAAAAAATTCCACCTGTTGTTGGGAGGGACACACGATCAGACAGCCGTCAACAATACCATGGTGACAGTTTCGTGCACACTTGTGCCTCGAACATGGCTCGCACGAACACAATTTGAGCATGTTAGAGGTGTGAGACCACATCATGCACACAGCAGAAGAAGGAATTAGATGTGCAAATGTACATAAATCAATGAAAATGTCTAAGGACAAATTAATGAGAGCACACAGAACATTATAAGAACAATTAGTGAGCTGTGTAAATGTAAGACAATCTGGTAATGATTCTGTTCTCACTGTAATAAAATAAAGAAAAAAATTAATTTACGGTGACTATTTCGGCACAGTTTCCTTTGGGATTAATAAAGCATTGGTGAGCCTTCGCTGACATGATCTAAGTGACAAGCCCCCTTGGGCTCACTGTCACTCGAAGCTCCATGTTGTGACTGCGTGTCACGTGACTGTCCGCTCAATGGTCATGTGGCCACGGACTGAGCGTTTTTATTTGTAACTCAGTAGTGCTGGCATGTGTGCACTGCTGCGTGGCGATCCCACCTCCAGAGGGACATGCAGAATATGACATGTTGGGTGGTCCACAGCTCCGACATGCCAGTCAGCTGTGCGCGCGAGCCTGTCACATGCTTCAGCTCACATAGGCATGCAGCTGCAGCAACTAAAATTATCATAATGTCTCATTTTTTGTAATGGGAGGGAATGTGAGACATGATGTCCATCATGGACATGGCAGGCTGTCCAGATGTGTACACTGCGCTGGACAGTTATCATACTGCACTCAGCCGCCGTTGGAGCATTTTCCACTTCAGCTGCACCTCCATGATGTTGGATTGTGGTTTGGGTGAGGGTAGGAGACACGACATACTGGCAGTGTTGCTGGGGGGTAACCGCACACTCGCACACCATTTCATTTGTGTGGCGGGCAGTAGAGGACACTGCATTCATTTTAATTGTTGCTCGGGGGGGGACATGGCATTCGATGACTTTCGGCCTCTGATGTGAAGGCTGTCTCAATAGCGTCATTCAGCCACGGTTTGACATGGCTGATGATTTCATGTAGCTGCTCGGCCACAGCATGTGTCTGACCTACATACGACAAGCCATTCAAATGCTCTGAACAGGATCAGATGGCAGTGCGACCTCATCTTGCCCGCCATTTGAAAGGGAGTTCCAGCCTGAGCAGCACGTGAATATAGAGTGCATGTGCCATGCACAAGTGAATGTGGCGACTACTGTACGAGGCGTTTGAGTGAGGCTCCAATTTCCCATGAGTGCCATTTGACTCATCCTTCGTGCACCATTCTGCCTCAATCGTGCTATGTGTGAAGAGACCCTTAAAATGAACACGTGGTCTGAGCAGCCTTTGGATTGTCATCTGCTATAACATGGTGGAATGACTTGAGCAAAAGGATTGCATAAAATTTTGCCAAAGGCTTGGTGATACCCAAGCAGAAACCATTTGCAAGATTCAGCAAGCTTTTGGCAATGATCTGCATCATGCAAATAAAAGAATGGTATAACACACATCAATGGAGAGTGACGCACATTCCAGTAATCCATCCACAAGCCAAAATGACCAACTGATTGACAGAATACAGACTTTGGTCATGGATGTCTGTTGTGTCAACATCCAAGGACTTGTGGATGAGGTGTGGATAAGCAAAGGTTCAGTTCATTCCATTTTGACAGAGCATTTGGGCATGTGGAAAGTGAAATTCTTGTTGAAGCTGCTCACCATGGAGCAGAAACAACTACATCTGGAAGTCTTGCAGGACATGCTGGAGCAGTGACCCTGACTTCCTGAACATTGTTGTCACTGGTAACATAGACATAGATTTACAGGTACGATGGCCCAGCTGGACACCATTACAAAAGAGGACTTCCAGAAATGCTTCCATCAATGGAAGAACCACTGGGAGAAGTGTGTGCAGTCTCAAGGAGACTTCTTTGAAGGGGATTAGGATTTCAGACCCCCAGGTAATTCATTTTGTACACATTCTGAATGCACTTCCACATTAGACATATTACGAGGACTGCTTTCTTCCACCTGCGAAATATAGTGAAGACTCGTCCCATCCTGTCTACGGCTGATGCTGAGACCCTGATTCATGCGTTTGTCTCTTCTAGATTGGACTACTGCAATGCTCTATTTTCTGGTTTACTGCAGTCCAGCATTAGGAGTCTCCAACTGGTTCAAAATGTTGCAGAAAGTTTGACCAGTTACACCCATTTTGGCATCTCTTCACTGACTTTTTGTCCCTGTGAGATCAGATTTTAAGGTTCTGCTACTAACCTATAAAACTGATCACGGACTGGCACCTCCCTACCTAGCTGACCTAATTAAACCCTACGTACCGGCCTGAGCTCTGCATTCTCAGGGTGCAGGACTACTTTGTGTCCCTAGGGTGAATAAAAAGTCTGCAGGTCACAGAGCTTTCTCTTATCATGCCCCTGTTCTGTGGAATGATCTCCCTGTATCAATAAAACAGTCAGATTCTGTAGATACTTTCAAGTCCAGATTTAAGACACACTTATTTTCCCTTTCGTATGGCTAGCATACTGGCATAGTATGTTACTATGCTTTTTACTCTTTTAAATTCATTTTATTAAGAAACGAACCAGGCCACGGCCTCAACTTTATCTAAATTCTGGGTCTTTTAGTGAAGCTTAGGGCTAGTGGCCGGCTATCACCTTAGTAATTCTTCTGTTTTTCTTGTTGCTTAATGCTGACAAATTATACTGTATTTGTTGTCTTTCCAATGCCTGATTGTTTTGTTTTTTCTCTGTGTTTGAGGTGCGACTCCATCCAGAGATGGGTGTGGTGTCTATTTCTGCAACCCTCCTGTCCGGTGCACCGGCAAAATATTCCTGTATATTCCTGTGTATTCCTGTATATTCATTTTGTAAATTGTGTCAGAAACATGGCCCAAGCAGAGGGTCACCCCTTTGAGTCTGGTCTGCTTGAGGTTTCTTCCTCAAATCATCAGAGGGAGTTTTTCTTTAATATTGTCCCCTGTGTGCTTGCTCTGGGGTTTGGTAAGGTTAGACCTTACTTGTATGAAGCGCCTTGAGGCAACTTTGTTGTGATTTGGTGCTATTTAAATGAAAATAAATTGAAAAATTGAAATTGCACCTCGTATTGTATTGTATTGTGAAAGCAAAAGGAATTTTGTATATTGGAGCATTACAGAAATAGTACAGAATCCTAATTTGAAACTCAAGTCCGAGTTATAACGACTGTGGGGACCTTATTAAACATGGCTGGCATTTTCAGCATATTCAGCTGTCTTGGGGGAGAACAGAAAAGAAATGGATGATTAAGATTTGTGGGTTTTGTTTTTTAAATCCCATGATGAACTAACATTATGAATTGCATGAATAAGCGATCCATTAAAAGCAGTTAAAAACAATAAAGCATTTTCTGCTGGCAAAAAGAAAGCGGGAGCTTGGGAAAGTCCATAAATCAAAAGGAGTGAAAAAGACAAAAGTGCCAGATAAGGTCTGACTGAAATGTATTTACTGTAGAATTATCTAGGAGCTAAATCAGGCTGTGGGTATTTTCACTAAGGAAACGGCTACATTATGGAGCGTGAAAACATCCACAAATTCGCCTGATGTTCCCCTGAGTTACTTTGTGTTCCACTGAACTAATCACTGATGAGAATCCCGCTGCTAATGAAATGAAATGCAAATATTGTGCAACAGGAAATGTTACTCGTTGCCAGCGAGGTCAGCTTTCTGGTTGATGTTAGAAGTCTTGTTTTGAACAAAGTGAACAAATATTTGTGCTGCAGATCTTTTGTATATTTCTCCCATGGAGTGCATAAAAAGTATTCATTTAATTAGGAATTTATTTTTGTTTTACGATAATAAATCAAAATTGAAAAAAAAAAATCATGATTCTTTACATTGTAATTTTAATAAGTATGCCCCTAAAGCCTCAAAATGAAAACAAATCTCTATAATGTGATCTAAATTGAATAAAAATGTAAAGCACAAAATATTCAATTGCATTAGTCGATATTTTTGTGCATCTTTAGCAACAATAACGGCTTTTACTCTGTGTAGGTTCGTCTCTATCAGATTGCCTCATCTCAGTACTGCAGTATTCCCGTTCTTCTTTCCAAAACTATTAGTGTTCTCTCTGGGACTGGAATTGAAATAATTTTTCTGTATGAACTGTGAACTCAGAGTAGGTCACTTGCGTTTTTTGAAGACATTCAGTATAAATTTTAGTTTGATTGCTTTGTGTTGCGGTTTTGTTAAATGACATATTTTCTCCCAAATCTCAGGTTTCGGGCTGAGTAGACTGCACATAGTGAAGGAAATGTTCTAGATATGTTTGTTCTGTAATTTTATTGGAATTTAACAGAGATATGTAAAACCAGTGACCTAAGGCGATGACTGGATGTCTTTGGTACTTGGTCTCTTCTGAAAACTTTGTGCCAAACAAGCAATTACTTAGGGAGACTCAGATAAGTATAGCTTGCATTGTGAAGGAACATCAGTCTCAACATTTTGGAGATGCAGTGCACCTGTGCATGAACCAGTATGCATGTGCCTGAGTGTTGAGGACCCCAGTGGCTGGAGAAGGCCAACGGGACGCCCATATTTCACCTGGCTGCAACACATATATGGTTATTTTTGAGATATAGGAATGGTCTGGTTGTTTGAATGGGTGGGTGCCAACCAGGACCCTGGGCAGTTCCCTGTTGCAAAGCATGGCACCTGCACATGCCCTCAGATTTGACTTTAGTAAAACTCCACTTTTTTGCTCAGTGCATGCAACAGCCAATCAGAAAACCATTTTCTTAAAAGCTGCCATGGCAGCAATCTTGAATATGTACAAATGGCGGTCTACAGATTACAAAATGACAGAAACTGTGTCACTATCCAACTACTCCTGTAATTGACTGTAAATGGATTTTAAACATCTATAAAATAACTTATGTTATGAAGTCAACAATATTTAGTCACACTGAGACGATAAAGCCTCATTTCCAATGAGTGGTCTGAGTCAATACGACACGGTGCGGAAGTCTTTTTCTGTGTTGTCACATTCAGATTTAGGAACCGGTACCAAAATAATACCATCCCACTTTTTGGCACTCTTCGCTTGGGGTACCAAAATAATGGAATGGTGACAAAAGGGAGGAGCTAACCCACTGCTGTCTATTGTTTGGCTCATAGCAACATAGGAATGGTCAATCCTGTCAAAAACATACGCGGCATTTAAAATATCCACACAATGAAGAATGCCAGTGAAAAGCAGCCAAGATTGGTCAAACAAGGAGATGCAGACTTTCCTAGTGATCACTTTGGAGGAACAACGATATGATTTCACACTGTCCATCCCGATGACGTGTATGTTGACTAGGGTGACCAGATGTCCCTCTTTGGGCCCCAAATTGAGATGGTTTCCAGCATTACTGACAGTCAGGCTTGAGTTTGAAAACACACATTTCAAAACTGAAGCTTGAGTGTCAATAACAACATCAGAAATCATCTCAATTTGGGGCACACAGTGAGACATCTGGTCACCCTAATGTTGACATCCACCATGCTCCACCTACCTACTGGCCCGGTCACACGGCACACGGAAAAAGTCACAAAGCCACAAATCTTCAAGGAAAAGTGGACAAATGAGCGGCATGTCTCCCATCACCGAAAAGCTTGCGAGTGCAGAGCGCATAAAAGACCGAAACAAAACTGAAACTAACAAAAGAAAAACAAAGCAAATGGTGACCTTGACGCTGTGATCATTTCTGCAGCAAGTCTGTGCTCTCCACAGCCACCTGCAGTTGTGTTGTCTTGACATGTGTGCGCACATGTGCACGTTGGAGCCAGAGACAGCATGCACATGTGCGTAAACAGTTAAAGTAGTTGATCAAACGTTCTTGTCGCTATTTTTTCTTTATGAAAACATTGCTTTTCATCCCACATATGAACAAGTCACGTTAAACTCGTTGGATCTTTAGTTATTGATCCTTTCAGATATCATCAATGTTCGTGCAAGACGTCGGACTTGGGAGGTTGGACAAGTTGGACGACAATCAAATGGAAGGCTGACAGTACAGGAACTACGCAAATGATGAGGAACGATCAAGACAGAAAGCAAAAGGGAATATGGACAAAATGAGGTTGTCGTCAGGATTTGTTCACATTTTTCAACAGTTTGAAAATTCTGACGAAGCGCCAACTACAGGAACGAAGCTGGACGACGGTTAAATGATGTCTCCGAAAGTCAACGTAATTCCAGATTTCTTGCTTCATTTTGGCTTTTGTGTCCTTCATTAGTGCCATGTGACCGGGGCTTAGGGCCCCTTGACACATAGTGTGAAGTTTGGATGAAGTGCACACTTAGTGCACATAATGCAGGAATCGTGTGCAAACCATGTAATGTCGCCCAAATGCCTCGTACACCTGTTGCTACAACTATTTGCGCACACAAGCGCATGAAAAACAAAGTGTGCGCTGTACGGACACATTGCACCCTCTCGCGACAAGTGCCGGCCAAATTCCAGGTGACACACACGAACATCTAACACTGCTCGCATGGCACCTAGAAAATGTGTGGCCACTCCCACTCTTGGCACGACAAGAGACTGCAGACAATCACTGTCGTACTGCTGTGAAATTTGTCTAAGCTCCCCACAACTGTGACTTTGCAAACACACACACTGGCACATGGGTGTGTGCGCTCTACTCATGGGAGGCATGGCTTCCGACAGAAGCAGCTGTGGTGATCTGTCATTCTGGACATTCCAGTGAGACAACACCTACTGTGTTTGGACAGTTATGAACTAACAATTGTCCACTGTGAGGTGCGTGTGTCTGATTGTTGTATTTACATGGACATAAATAAAAACATATATCGTTGTGGTGGCGACAAGCTGCAGCAAGTGAGCGCGCACATGGAGCGGACACTGACAGCCCCCCAGGTTCAAATGGACCATCAGATCAGAACAAGCAGCGGGCGATCTGACCGTCACGTCACCCACGTGAGCTGTGTTCCACATGAAGCAGTGTTTGTGCTGTGGTGTGCTATCCAAGAGACACGCGCAGCTGAATGGACACAGCTGACCAGTGGATGTGGACATCAGAATCAGAATCAGAATGCCTTTTATTGTCATTATACATTGGTACAACGAGATTAGGGCCATCCAGTTGCAGTGCAATAAAATAGAATAAAAATAAAAATAGTGTTATGTGTCGGACGCAGCTCGGAGAACCGACCAGCGTTTGAAGGACCCAGTATGAAATAAGCAGAGCACGGTACAAAGGCTAACTGAATTTAATACATAACAGTGAAAATATAATAACAAAAAGGTGCGGCCTGGCGTGGTGCGCTCCCAGCAGCGCTAACGGTCCAGAGCCAGAAGCTGTTTCGGACCCAAGGACCCCGCCGACACCCCCCAGGTGGCCGCAACAACCGAGTCTGTGAAAGAAGGAACCATTATGTGAGTCCACACTCTACACACAGAACACTTAAAGGTGTACAAACAGCAAACACTTCCTGGCTTGATTACTGATCAGCTTCCTAACCTGCAGGCATGGAACATCCAGTTCACAAAACTCCACTGCAGTGGAAGCTGATACATGACTAACAAACAGCTCAATACAATAAGGTGTGAGGGACACCACATTTACTGACTGTATAACTGTTAGTCACAAAATCTAACGTACCTCAGGAAGTGTGCTGACGAGCGTGAGACCTCACCCCCTCCTCTTTCACAGACTGTGCATCAAACCTGGACGTTCTCAGCATCCGCTGCTGATGAGATGGCTCCCGAGACGACGATCTCACCCGTCTGGTCACAAGGTCGAGTCTCTGGCAAATACACACTGTGCACTCCAGTCTTAAATGCCAACATGTTCCAATCCATCCAGATGCACCACAGCTGTGAGTCCTGACGAGTCGCAGGTGATCAGGGTGAGGTCCTGACAGCCTCAGCAACACAGCCACTCAGTCCCAAATGCACGCCACCTGGGAGGAAACCAAAAGACAAACAAACCGGCAGCCAGGCCCCCCCAGCCATATAACAAATAGTGCAAAAAAGAGATAAAATAGTGCAAGAGTATGTATCAAAGACAAGATATAAAGAAAAATTCAACAATGTAAGGAAAAATATATATACAATTGACACTAGTGCAAGGTGCGGCTAGGATATAAATATATTGCACAGAAATGTATATTGTCCATGGGTGATTGGGTTATTGCACATGGTTAGGATCGCACGAGGAGGATCAGTGCATGCTAGAGTTCAATGTGGTTATGGCTTTGGGGAAGAAACTGTTTTTCAGTCTGTTTGTTTTTGTCCTTGTGAGCTTGTAGTGCCTCCCTGAGGGCATCAGGTCAAACAGGGCAGAGCCAGGGTCAAAGCAGTCTTTGGAGATCGCTTTGGCTCTGCTGAGGCAGCGGGAGGTGTAAATGTCCAACAGGGAGGGGAGAGGGCGGCCGATGATCTTCTGTGCTGCCTTAACAACCCTCTGCATTCTCTCCCTGTCAGCAGCGGTGGAGCTGCCAAACCATACTGTGATGCAGTATGTCAGCAGGCTCTCAATGGATGAGCAGTAGAAGGCCAGCAGCAGGTCGGTTTTGAGGTTGTACTTCCTGAGGACTCTCAGGAAATGTAGCCGCTGCTGAGCCTTCTTGAGGATAAAGGAGATGTTGTTGGACCAAGAGATGCAGTCTGAGATGAGAATGCCGAGATACCTGAAGTTGTGGACCCTTTCCACACGCTCGCCATTGATGAGAAGGGGGGCAGGGTCGGTGCAGTGTTTCCTGAAGTCAATGATGATCTCTCTGGTCTTCCTAGTGTTCAGAGTGAGGTTGTTCTCTGAGCACAAGGCTGCCAGCTGCCGGATCTCCTCTCTGTAGGCAGCCTCATCACCTCCGGAGATAAGACCAACCACTGTGGTATTGTCTGCAAACTTGACGATAAGGTTGTTCTTGTGGGCCGGTCTGCAGTCGCAGGTGTAGAGGCAGTAGAGGAGGGGGCTCAGCACACAGCCCTGTGGAGAGCCGATGCTCAGCGTGCGGGTGGAGGAGAGGTGGGGGCCGAGTCTCACAGTCTGGGGGTGGTTGGAAAGAAAGTCTTTAATCCAGGCACATGTGAGAGGGTGGAAGCCGAGAGTGCCCAGTTTTGTGGTGAGTCTGTCTGGGATTATTGTGTTGAAGGCAGAACTATAATCCACAAAGAGCATTCGGACGTAGCTCTGCGGCTGCTCCAGGTGGTTTAGAGCAGAGTGGAGAGCTACGGCAATGGCGTCCTCTGTGGATCTGTTTGCCCTGTATGCAAACTGGTGAGGGTCGAGGTCTGGGGGCAGGTGGTCCTTGATGTGCTGAAGAACCAGTCTCTCAAAGCACTTCATGATTACCGGAGTGAGGGCCACCGGGCAGTAATCATTCAGGCTGGTGATGGGAGGCTTCTTCGGCACCTGGATTATGGTGGAGGTTTTCAGGAAGGACAGGATGAGTGCTTGGTCCAGGGAGAGGTTGAAGATCCTGGTGAAGGTGGGGGCGAGCTGGTTGGCACACGCTCTGAGCACCTTGCCAGGTACTCCGTCTGGGCCAGCAGCTTTCCTGGGGTTCATTGTGAGGAGCACTCGCCTGACATCATGCTCTTTTACAGTGAGTGGAGTGGTGCGGGGACCAGGTGGGGGCGGGGGGAGGGCAGGAGCAGGTGAGTGCAGCTGGGAAGATCCGAACCAAGGAAAGAAGCCATTTAGCTCCTCTGCCAGTGGTGCACTCAGGTCCGCTGTTGGAGCATCACAACCCCGGAAGTTTGTGATGTCATTTATTCCCTGCCACACCCTCCGTGCATTGTTGCTAGACAGATGGGACTCTATCTGCATCCTGTGGTCCACCTTTGCTCTTTTTACTCCTCTCTTCGGGTCAGCTCTGGCAGCACTATACAGAGCTCTGTCACCTGACCTGAAGGCAGCGTTGCGGGCCCTGAGGAGTGAGCGGACCTAGCTGGTCATCCAGGATTTCTGATTTGGAAAAGCCCGGATGGTTTTTGTCACAGTCACATTCCCGATGCAGAACTGAATGTAGTCCAGAACCGTTCCCGTGTGTGTCTCCAGCTCATGATGTTCAAATAGGTCCCAGTCTGTCTGTTGGAAGCAGTCTTGGAGTATGGGGAGTGCGTTGTCAGGCCAGATTGTAACAGTATTTGTTGTGGCCTGCATCTAAGGGGGGTGTAGGCTGGCGTGAGCAGGAGGGAAAGATGGTCTGACTGTCCGAGGTAGGGGAGGGGTACGGCTCTGTATGCAAGTTTGATGTTGGAGTAAACATGATCCAGTGTGTTCTCCCCTCTTGTAGCACATTTCACGTGCTGGTAGAAGTGAGGCAGTACAGTCTTTAAGTTGGCCTTGTTAAAATCCCCTGCTAAGATGTGTACTCCTTCTGGGTGAGCCCGCTGCTGTTCGTTCACGGTGCTCAGCAGGAGAGAGAGCACTGTGTTTACACTGGCGTCGGGTGGAATATACACAGCAGTGATGATAACAACAGGTAGCTCTCTCGGGAGGAAAAAAGGCCGGCACTTTACAGACATGTACTCGACATCTAGGGAGCAGTGACTGTCTATGATTGTCCCGTTGTTGCACCAGTTATCATGCACATAAATACAGAGCCCCCCACCTCTCCTCTTCCAGTCCTTTGTCCTGTCTCCGCGTAGCAGCGTGTGGCCAGCTAGCTGCATGCTAGCATCGGGTATGTCCAGTTGTAGCCAGGTTTCGGTGATAATAAGCACACTGCAGTCACGAACATAGCGATTTCCAGTGAGTTGTAAAACCAGGTCGTCCGTTTTATGCACCAGGGATCTGGCACTGGAGAGAAACAGGCTCGGGAGGGGTGGCTTGTGTGGTTGTTTGCGTAGCCTTAGCATAACACCAGACCTGCGGCCTCGCTTCTGCTTCCTCTCCCTCCTCCGTCTTCGTCGCCTCCCAGATCCGATAGCAATCCACGGAGAGCCCTTCGGTCTCGTTATGTCGTCTGGGATGTTGTGCGTGTGGTGAAAGTCTATCGAAACAGATATCTGATGTAAATGTCTGATATCCAACAGCGACTGGCGAGTGTACTGCAAGCTCGCAGCGCAGATAGTGTCCAAAAATAAATAAAACTGTAGGAAAATAAAAAGAAACGAGCACTGAACGGAGAGCTGGAAAGCCGCTGCAACACCTAGGCGCGCGCCATCATCAGTGTTGTCCGGGCATGAAGTGATGTCCCCATATAGAGCACACTGCTTCTCATTCATGTCATTTCATGACTGTATGTGACCGTGGGTCATTTACAGAGGAACAGAACGGATCATATTTGTATTGCTTGCTTGATAAATGCTGTGTTTTTATATGGTGTAGGATTTTGTTTTTGTTTTTTGCAATACTTCCATGTCCTTCCTGATATGAGGCAAACTCCCGCAGCTTTCGCAGAACAGCTCTGTAGCTCAGTGGTAAAGTTGCTGACTGGTAATCCATTGCTCTTGAAAGGTGTAAGTTTGTGTCCAGTGGGTGGTGTGTATTTTTTTTTTTTTTTAATTATTCCACATAAGTAGCGCGATGTGGTTCCACGGGTACCGGCTGGTTGTTATTTTTTTTTTTTTATACCACATAAGCAGCACCATGTGGTGCACCTGGCACTGTTCCTGCTCGAAAGACACCGGTGCGTGCATGAACTCTCGCACCTGGTTTGTGCATGCCTGCCCCTCGGTGCAATGTTTTGTGTGCGATGTTTCATGCCCGATGTTTGGTGCGCTAATTTCGAACTGTTTTGCCGTTTTCATCCAAACGCCGTCCAAACGTCGCACTATGTGTGAAGGGGCCCTTAACAAAGGGTACTGCTGGCAGTGGAAATGCATGCTTAACCATTCCAAACCATGCTATAGTGACCCAGAGCGCTTGGTGAAAATGCTGCTTACGTCTTACTGTGCCTTTAATTGAAGCTGCCACCAACACAAATATAAAACTTTGTATTTTAACTTCTTTGGCATACAGAGTTATGTGCTGTCAAGGCAGCAGAGATCCAAGTTCAATAAAAAGGAGACCACTGAAAATCAAACACCCACCTCAGAATCCTATAGACTAATATAGATGAACTGAACACATTAGGGCTACATTTTGTTTCTGCAAATGCTTAGAATTAATTTGCAGAGCAACTTGACATCCAAATAGAAAATCTCCCATATGTGTGGTCTGCATACACATACATACACAGACTGACAAATGGGCAGAAAAGAGGAATTAATGCATATAAGATCAATATTTATTTACTTACACAAACAAATGTGAATCATCCCCCCCCCCCCCCCCCCCCCCCTACACCCGTCTCTCACCGCCCGTCTCTCACCCCACCTAAAACAAAACCTGCTGGAGTCCAGAGAACAATTTTACATCTGTATCTGAATAGCCACCCTCCATTATTCATTTTGTATAATTCATTTTGTTAGACTGCCTTGAAAAAATAAAATAAAAAAATGAAATGTATGAATTCAAAACGCACTCAGCACTGCACCGTGTAATTAGAGCATATTATGCACTTAACTGCAATTTGAATAATAGTATGCAAATCACTTTCCGTTGAGACTTTTAAAGGAAGCACTCTTTACTTTTCACTTACAGCCACCGAGACAGGGCAGGAAATCCAAAAATGGGCCAAAGTCTTTGTCTGAAAATTCTCTTCGGAGGGTCTGGCCTTGTACTTCTGACTCCGCTGTCACCCCGGTAGAACTTTAACGCATGACTTCTCGTGGTAATCACTACACAGCAGCTGCAAATATTCCACAACTGCATAGTTGATGAAAATATATACCCCCATGGCACTGACCTCCACTGGCTTTTAAGTCTTTAAAGAAAACCATCATCTGCTGAAAATGCTCGCCTTTCCTAATAACTGCAGTTTATTTATAAAAGTGACTTATATGAACTGTCAGGAAGATTTTGATGAAAAGCTTCTCTCTCTTTTAGTTCTCCTGCAGTGGTGGCAGGAGGCAGACAGTAATCGTCTTTCATAATTCAAGGCTCATAAGTCCTAAATTGAATCTCTGAGATGCATTTCTCTTAATGCAATCCAGATTTATTGAATTACATATCTGCTTTGGATTTATTATTTGGTATAAGCCCGCAAATCTATCAAGAGTTTGATTTTATGTACCATCTCTAAGTACAGAGGAGTTACAATGCACCAGCCAATAAATTGCAATGAAAAACTAACACAGGCTCTAGAAAATACTATTAAGTACTCAAGAAGTAACGTAAAAGTAAGTTATGAGCTGTGGCTTGAGAAGAACTGTTTCATAATTAGGGAGTGGCATATTGACTGCACATAACTAAGAATGTGTTGCAGCATTTAAACTGCAGTATAAAATGTTTTACTGAGCTTTATCATTCCTGGAAAATGGTAATAATACAAATTTTAAATGTAATATTTCATTGTTGAATTTATGGATTCATTTAAACACATAAACTGTTATACAAAAAGCAATACAACGTTGTTAAAATTACAACATGACTGTGTTAAGAATGCATTTAGATTTACCTTTTGGCACATTCCATTTTACACATAATATGTGTAATTAGTGTTAGCATAAAGACTTTTAAAAAAAGTTGTCTGTTTAGAATTGAAAAAAAAAAATAAGGTAAGGTGACCAATATATTAATGCTTTGCCATTTAAATAAAGAGGCCAAAAATCTATAGCAATGTAATTGTTGCATTTTCAGACTAGTTCCCACTGTATATGTGACAATTCAGTGGCACAAACATTTTTTGTGCCTTGCTCCCAAAGAAAATATCCCCTGTTCAAAGCAGTCCACTCTCCATAGTCCTTGAATAGTTGAAGTTGTGTTAGAAAACTCAAATCAACAGACCAAATCTCCTGTGATGACCCCAAAGCCCAAATAAATCTCACTGAATGGAATTCAATGTACTTAAGTGACAACAACACATAAAAAAATACAGAAATAATTAGTTTAAAAGCAGCATGTTAATGCAGAAAAAACTGTTTTATTTATTGCTATAAAATGTTTTGCTTACAGTTTTTCCTGTAAAATTTAAAGGTTGTCCTCTAAAGATATTAGCATGTTTTACTGTATTTTTCACAGCAAAAAGTAAAATAATAATAAAAAAAAAAAAAAAGAATGTAAACCACAAGTGGATTCATGATTAACACAGGCATTAATTGTTTGAAATCTGTAGAACCATCTGAAGACTGTTGGCTCTCTCTCTCTCTCTCTCTCTCTCTCTCTCTCTCTCTCTCTCTCTCTCTCTCTCTCTCTCTCTCTCTCTTTCCACCTGTTGATGAGATTTCTTGATGGGAGAAACCAAGGCGTTGAATCAGTTCCAGGAACAAAAATTAAACCAGATACTGTACTTTTTATTGTTTAATGTGCTGGAACAAAAACTTTAACTGAGAAATTGGCAATCAGTTATTAACATTATTTATTTTGTTATTTTCTTCCAAATTATAGTATTTTCATCTTGCAGCAGCAGTGCTGAGTTCACTTCCTGTCTACCGCTGAATGTCAGGCACCAGTGGTGGTATTAAAGTAAAATGTGGTGTGGTCTTCCTTTTTCCAACCAGAGGTGTTAAATATTCAGCTATGTGATTTGTAAATGTTGGCCTTCGACATAAACTTTATCAGTTTGTTTAACAGGCTTGCATGTAAAGAGAAATGATCTTGGAAATAGTCAGCTAACTCTAGTTAGGCTAGCAATGTTCCCAGCATAGCCAGCTTGTTAACTATGGCATGATAGACTATAGAGCAGGGGTACCCAGCCATTTTTTAGCCAAGATCTACTTTTAAAGTTGACAGTGTATTGAGATCTACCAAGCTATATCGGAAGCCATAGTGTAGCCGCAATTTATTGTGTACCAATATAATAACAATTTCCTGGCACAAAGATAAAGTTTTAACAACAATAACACATTATTGAAGTAAATGTGCATGGTGCAACGAATAAGCACAAGTAGGCCTAGGACTGGCCTGTAGCAACACTACAACAAACAACTCAAATTACACAATGTCTAATTAAAGCTGGAAAAGTTGTTCCCTACCTTAGTGGGACTTCTGACACTGAGAGGAGGCAAGAAGTAAGAAAGGCTAAATACAAAACCTGTGCATATTCAGCATGGTTTGAACATTTCAGAAATTATTTAATTTCAGGCAAGAATTCAGAAAATCATTTCAGAAATTTACCACTGCTGAGCCACATAACATCTGCATGCAGCAGTCCTCCACCTGCACACGGAATAACGAAAAGCAAATAATTAAATCAATAAAACTTTATCAAAAGCAGTAAATTACAGTATTAATATTCACAGTTTATGTCTGTATTATACCGAGCAGCGCGCGAAGCGGCAGAGCCACCGAGTTTAGCGAGGATGATGACAGATGAGCGTGAGTGAGTTTGTAGTCCATCCAGCTCATTTTTCATGACCGCAAGCAAGAAGTACGCGTTCATCACCGCAAACAGGACGCTCAAACAGGAAGTGCACAATAAGCATGACAGAAGAGGCTGAGGTGCATAATGGGAGAACTTTTTCCCGCAAATGCGTAGAAATGGCGTTACGTCATCACGCCGGACACCAGCGAAAGGCTGGCAAAGGAATATACTGAGCAAGCCGCTTAAACGCCGTAACTGTATAGCTTCAGTCAACAAAGTAGTTTGGAAAAATTAAGAAGCCAGTTTCAAGTTTTTCGGTGCGCATGCACGACTAGCTAGCTAACACTTCTGGTTCACAGGTCAACGCATGCAAACTCGCTGACGACACCATTCACGTTGGTAAGAAGACAATGTTTTTGAAGCAACATAACAGCTTAAAGAGCCAAAAGAAATTACACTGTGGACAGAAAATGGTATGTAAACATTTCTAAACCATGACCACAATCGACTGGTCAATCATCAGCTATAGAGTAAATATATACAACCCCAAATCAGAAAAAGTTGGGATGGGGTGGAAAATATAATTTAAAAACAGTGATTCTTAAATTTACATTGACTTTTGTTTTTTGCAGACAGGAAGTTCATTTCATTTGTAAATATACAGCTGGTAAAATAAGTATTGAACACGTCACCATTTTTCTCACTAAATATGTTTCTAAAGGTGCTATTGACATGAAATTTTCACCAGATGTCTGTGACCACCCAAGTAATCCACACATGCAAAGAAATCAAATCAAATAAGCACAGAAATTAAGTTACGTATAATAAAATGGAATGACATGGGGAAAGTATTGAACAGGCATACTGATATTTACTGAATACTTTGTACAAAAGCCTTCGCTGGTAATGAAGCTTCAAGATGCCTGTATGGTGAAACTAGTTGGATCCATCGCTCAGGTGTGATTTTGGCCCATTCGTCCACACAAACAGCCTTCAAATCTTGAAGGTTCCTTTTCTTCTTGATGGACCTCTTCTATGATCTCTGATCTTAGGTTCTTTCCATGGATTATCTATTGAATTCAAGTCAGGTGACTAGTTGAGCCATTCTAGCAACTTTATTTTCATTCTCTGAAACCTGTGTGTTTGAGATCATTGTTTTGCTGAAATCTGGGTTTATAGACATTGTTATTGTGTTTGTTATATGTAAACCGGGGAGAAGCTCAGGTTGTTTCACAGTTATTTACAGTGGACGGGGAATCTCTATGAGCTGCGATCACTTCATGTTCATGTCATTCTGGAGGAAACTCAAGTTTGCTCTTTAATGTTTCTGTGAAGGCTCTCAGTTGTCCAGGTGGTTTCCACAGTAGAGAAGCTTGAATCTTCGACTGGACTGGGTGGGGATGCATCGTTGTTCACCTGCATCCCCACCGCTGAGGCCGTCTCATTTGTGAGGCAGAGGCTGCTGGAGGACGCGTCTCTACTTGAAAGGACCAAACTCACACCAGACCACATCTGCCAACTCTTGGAGATCTGTCTTAACACCACGTATTTCCTGTTCAGGGGGAATTACTACAGGCAGATCCATGGTTGTGCGATGGGGTCTCCGGTATCCCCCATTGTGGCCAATCTGTACATGGAGCTAGTGGAGAAGAGAGCCTTGACGTCTTTCACGGGCATCTCTCCCAGTCACTGGTTCAGATATGTCGATGACACATGGGTTAACATCAAGCAGGCCTTTACAGAGCACATCAACTCGGTGGACTCTAATATCAAGTTCACATGTGAGGATGCCAGAAACAACCATTTGGCCTTCTTGGACTGTGATATTATGATTGGCAAGAACAGGCAGCTCCAGACAGGGGTTTACAGAAAACCCACTCACACTGACCATTATCTTGGGCTCAAACCACCCCCTTGAACACAAGCTTGGGGTGATCAGGACAATTCAACACAGAGCTCTACAGGTGCCCACAACTACAGAGGGAAGGGCTAAAGAACAACAACTTGTCTGGAAAGCCCTCGCAGTATGTGGGTACCCACGATGGTCCCTGGATAAAGTGCAGAAGTCCCAGAGAACAAAGAGACCAGACAGACAGGAGACGGAGACAAGAAGGAGTGTCTCTCCCTTATTTAGCAGGAGTAGCAGGAAAAACTACAGAGGATCTTCAGACAGCACAAAATCCCAGTTTACTTTAAACCTGTTAACACCTTGAGACAGAAATTAGTTCACCCTAAGGACAGGATCCCTAGTTACAAACAGAGCAATGTAGTGTATTCTATCAGATATCAGAAAAACTGTAACGAACACTACATAGGTGAGACTAAGCAGCCGTTACACAAAAGGCTATACCAGCACCGCAGAGAGGGTGCCAGTGGACCTCAGTCTGCAGTTCATCTCCACCTTAAAGACATTAACCACACGTTTGAGGACAAGGAAGTTAAAATCTTAGCCAATAGCAGTCTGCCTCTCGGTAGGAGGGGTCTGGTTAGGTTTAAAACTCCAGCTTTTGTGGCTTCTGTTTGTTCTTCTCTACAAGAGTCAAGACAGAAGTCAGACTACCAGAGCAAGAATTTTGGCTGAGGAAGCTTCTGCGATTTGAAGCGAAACGTCCTCGCGTCAAGCAACCCAGTCCAGTTGAAGATTCAAGCTTCTCTACTTTGCTCTTTAATATCTTGCTTATTGTCCTTTACAGCACTGTTTGTTCCAGAGGAAAATATATATATATATATATATATATATATATATATATATATATTATATATATATATATATATATATATATAATATTTGAAATTCCACACAGGTTAAGTGTAGCAGACACGGAATATTTGGAATATTTGTTTTAGCAAGTTTTCATGGTCTCAAGCAGCAGTCTCTTAAAGATGTTATGAAAGGCATAAAAGTTACATTTTGGTCATCTAATTGCAATTGTTGTCATATGGTTTCTCATTGTCATTTTGACTGCATCAATTCTCTGGTGCGCAAGGGATTGTGGGATATCTCAATGGGGCAAATTGTGGTACTTTGATATACTGATATACTGTCGTGAAACTAAAATAAACAAAAAATATGCCAATTTTACACCCCTGTAAAGTTGCTGTAACTTGTATGTTGGTTTTTACAATGTGTGTGATCCACTTATATTGAGATGTTCTGAGCATAAAACTGCATTTGAGCTTCACAAATATATCTTGGTCTATTTACACTCACATTCAGTAGATGGCAGTGTTCTCTGCATTTTGACAGGGGGTGGGGGGGAAGTGATGAGAACATATCATTTAAATTTCCCATAATGCCTTTCAGCACGTGTCTGTTTAACACTCAAACCTTCAGGAATTAGTGCATTACTTTAAAAAATATGTGCAATATCATATTTTCACTTTGTAAAAATGACAGAGTTGCTGTTAAGTTCTATAAACTGTCCAGAATTAGTTGGTTTTAAATGAAACCATGAGTGAAAGGTGCTTTGCACTTCATGTCTCCTGCCCACTGTCTGAGTATCAGCATGTTGACACTTTTTTTTTCTTCTTTGCAATAGCAACTGGCAGCTGGTCTGCTTCCTTCTACTGGGTAAGGACTGAGCTTCTCACTGTGGTCCGTTAATTGCAAAGCACAGGACAAGAATTAACATGCAGGTTTTTAGGTTTTACAGATGTTTCTGACTGTTAAACTTTACTCACTATGCCAGCAAAAAAACTGTTAGAGGACTGAAAGTTAATGGAACTAAATTTAGCAGAAGCTCATTGGTCCAATGATGGTTTTCAAAGTTAGCTGAAAATCTAATCTGCTAACAGAAATGTTAGCTTCGCTAATTAGCAGGTAGCAGATTAGCGGAACTGTGCCCACCACTGGTGGTAGTAGAATGGCCGAGGCACAGGGTCACCCCTTTGAGTCTGGTCTGCTTGAGGTTTCTTCCTCAAATCATCAGAGAGAGTTTTTCCTTACCATTGTCACCTGTGTGCTTGCTTTAGGGCAGTGGTTTTCAAACTGTGACGCGTGTCACCCTGAAGAAAGTAGAGGCTGATCTTCATTTGCTCCTCTCCATGGTGCATCCCCGTATCAGCCGCCTGTGCCCGTCAAAGACCAGACTTATTGCTTGCACTAAAGAAGAGTTGAGATGAGAGACTAAATATGTATAAAAGTTTAAAATGTGTTAGTTATGTCAAAGATGTTTAAAAACACACAGAGATATTTAAATGTCAAAAAAGGATGTTTAAAATGACAAAAGGTAAAAATAGAAGAACAGAAAAATTTTAAGGGTGTAACGTGTGAAAGAATAGAAAGATCTTTAAAAAATGTTTAAAATGTTTACAAAGGCTGTAAAATGCATAAAACGATGTACACACAGTTCCTTAAAAACACATAAATATATTTAAAATGTGTAAAAGAATAAAAAGAAACACACAAAGATGTTGAAATTGTGTGTATGTGTGTCAGTGGGGAGGGGGGGGGGGTGCAGCTATTCATTTGTTCTCTGAGGGGGGGCTCACTCTCTCACACTTTGAAAACCCGTGTTCTAGGGGGTTGGTAAGGTTAGACCTACTTGTGTGAAGCGCCTTGAGGCAGCTTTGTTTTGATTTGGCGCTATATAAATTAAATAAATTGAAATTGAATGACAGAGATCAAAGTGTTCTGCAGAGCGAACTGTGGCCTCCATTTCAATTTCATTTTCCTGGTGCCACATCACCAAGACACTAGTGCATTTAAAAAAATTTCATTTAAATTTCCAGACCTTCCTGCAAACTGTTAAAGGAAGATGATGATGCGTTGCATTCTTGAAGTTGTTAAGCTGCCAAGCATGTTAAACTGTGTTATCAATTTGAATTAATGCTGGCTGTCGGAATAAAAGTACCATGCTGTTCAAAAAATGACTTGTAAATGTACAAAAAAAAAAAAAATTGGATCTTGCTGTCAGTAGGTGTTCAGTAATAAAGAATTCAGATCAGCTGCACATAACGTGATCAGGACATGGCTGTGAGCTGGTGCAGCTTAGAATTCGACCACTTATTCCTCTGAGACAAACCAAGAAAATTACCAAAAACATAAGAAATAAAACCCTTCGTCTTCACATCTAGCTTAGTCATCTGCATGACGTACTGTTTGCACAATCAATGTCCTGGCCAAGGCATGATCAATTTATCTCTTAACTATTTCCTCAGTACATCGATCAAATTGCAGATTTCAGGCAAAACGTTGAGGCGGGCGAGAATTTATGATGACTATTAGAAGCATGGCATGACTGCAACTGTACGACAGTGGGAGAGATAAATATTTTTGTAGGGACTTTACTTCAATAAAAAGATTAAATTCAGTGTGAGCCAAAAATATTTCATTCTTATGAACCACAGAGTGCTTTATTTATGCCATCTTATAATCACTAAACCTAAAGACACGCATCTCAGAGGGGAATTGGATGCTGTGGTAATGGTGACATATTGAAAGCGTAGCACTCTCCCGCCAGCATGACAAACGGAACCGTTATAGCGTGATGGATCTCCACCGGCCCTGAACGCCACTGTGCACACACATTCTACACCACAGCAAACATGTAGGATTATATGGGAGCAAACAACCGCAGACTGCTTCTTTTGAATTCACAAAACTTTGCTGAATTACCATCAAACTGTCTGTTTTTACCCTCAGGTGCCACGCTCATAAAGGGCCCTATCTTTCACCAGGTGCAAAGGCGCACACAGTCCAACTCAAGTGTTATTGGTAGTTTACACCAGACATCCAGCAGTTTTCACACCCAGTACCCACTGCTGTGTATTCACCTAAATTCGTGCACAAAAATTCATATATACTTTTTGTGCAGAATTCGTACATATCCCACGTATTTTTCATCTTGCCGGTGACGGCATCACCGGCAACAAGATGGCAGTCATGCAAGCAAAAATTAAACACCAGATTCAGATTCAGTGCCTCCAAATGACCCAAAATCCACTGAAAAACTCCATAAAAGAAAAATCGTGTTGACCAGTGTTATTTTAAATCTTTTTAAATGAAGCTAAATACATAAATAATATATTTGTCGGTCACGTCTTGAACATTTAACAGAATATTTACATTTTCATTTTTGATGAGCAGTATATATTTTTTGTATATATCAAGATCAACATAATCTCACCCCGGCTGCTGACACTCGGGCAAAATGCTAGTAAAAGCATGAAAACCATAGCAGATTATAAAATAGTTATTTAAGTCAGTGAGTCATCAATGCGTAATACGCGCTGTTTGTGATGGACATTATTGCATGTTTGGCATTAATTCACACTAACATACCAGATAATCAAAAAATAGTATTCATAAGTATCTTTATTTAGACATTGACATGTATAAATAAGGAATTTGAAAAGTTTAAAGAAAAAATTAAGTACTCCAATGCTACTGTTCTCTGTGACCAGAAACAGAAGTACGTCCTTGACAGTTACTTTAAAAAGTTACGTTATTAGCTACTTTTTTAGTTACTTTATACAGTTACTTTGTCAGGAAAGTAACTAACCAGCAAAGTGACTAATAGTTACTTTTCTGAGTACTCAACCTTAAAAATAACCAAGTTAGATTACTAGTTACTTTATTAGTTATACCCCTGTCACACATAAAAGGACTCACTCAGAGTGGCATCAGACTTATGAATCAGTGCACATCTGAAAAGTGTCAGATTTCAGTTCCAAAACATTCTGACAGCCATCTGCAGAAGTCCACACAGTTGGTCAAAATAGGCCGGCGGCCCCAAGTGTGACGCACATGTTCAAAACTCTCCAGGTGCGGTTGAGATGGGACGTCTATCCGATGGCAGTCCATGTGTTATCTGAGGACCATCTGACCACAATTTACGTATTCCAATGGTGGCAAAATGGGATCCAAAACGATTTAAGCACATACAAGGGAACCTTGAGATGGATCTGGCACCGCAAAGCCTGCCGGTATGACCTTTGCCACGTATATTAATGTCCACCCCCCCCCGGAGTGCAAAGGAACTGTTGAAAGGTTTGTGACACGCTTCATCACGATACTAATTATGAAGTATTTTCATGTACAGTGAATGTCAACAGTGGCTATCAAACCGAAAGCTCCATGCGGTACTGTGCACACGCAGCCACAAATCTCCACAAGGATGTATACTAAGCCCATTGCTGTATCTCTTGTACACCTATGATTGTGTTGCTTCTAATCCCAACAATCTGATTATTAAGTATGCAGATGACACAACTATAATCGGTCTCATTCATGCCAATGATGACTCACATTATAGATCAGAGGTGGAAAAAATAGTTCTGTGGAGCCAACAAAACAACTTGAAATTGAATACCTCAAACACTTGTGAGCTTGTCATTGATTTTGGACACAGCTCTCATAAGCCTATCCGTATCAATAAGGTTGAGGTGCAAAGGGTAGAAAGCTGCAAATTTTTGTGTGTGACTCTTTCAAATAATTTAAGATGGAAATCAAACACTATTGCTAATGCTAAAAAAATCCTGTCAGTGTTTGTTCTTTTTACGCAAGTTGAAGGCTTTCACCCCAAACAAACAAATTCTGACAAACCTTTATTGCTGTGCTATTGAGAGTGTCCTCACAGGAGCCGTCACAGTGTGGTTTGGTAACGCCACAAACAAAGAAAAACGAGCACTGCACAAAGTTGTCCGCTCAGCCAGCAGGATTGCAGGTGTGGAGCTGCCCGATCTGGAGGACATTTATAAAAAAAGACTTCTTTCTCGGGCATTATCAATCATTAATGACCCATCTCATCATCCGGCCAGTGACTTTTTTGACCTGCTTCCCTCTGGCAGAAGGTATTGTGCCATTAAAAGCACAACATCCCGCCATAGCAGGAGTTTTTTCCCACAGGCTGTGAAAATTTTAAACAATGCACTACAGTAAAGCACTTTACTATTTATTGTGTGGGGAAAGTGTAGTGACACGGACCCACAACAGGGGGCGTAAATGAATGGACAATGGAAGGAGTTAAATTAGAACACTTTACTGTTGTGAATGTCACAACCAAACACAGCAGATTACAGAATGTACACAAGTCAATTAATAAAGGTGTCGTGTGGGCAGGCTCGACGATAGGAGACGCCTGTCTGGAGACGAACCGGAACCACACGATTTCCACCGCCACCGAACCCGAGGGATACTGGAGCCGCCAAGTCACGAAGTCCCCAGGTGGCCACCGTCTCGGCGTGTCGGATCTGGTACTGCTGGCAGAAAACAAAAACAGTCAAGTGTGGGTGTGTGTGCACCCAGTAACAATTATGGTGGGAATTCCACCTCCACCTCTCACTTAATACGTGTTGCAGCGATCCCTCAGAGGAAAAGAGTGCCGTCCTGCACAGCCTCCACAAACTACGGACCGGTACTCCTGCAAACACTCACAATAGATAGATTTAGAAAATTACCACAAAGGCTGATGATATTACCTGTTGATGAAGATGATATCTCGGCAATGTGGTGGAGGTGTCTTCCTGCTTTTATTCCAGATGTGGAGCAGATGATCAGTGACAGCTGTCATGGTTGATGGGTGACAGCTGTCACCACGGCTTGTTCCTGGAGGCGGCAGCGCCCTCTCGTGCCTGAAGCCCGCACTTCACGCCAGCAGTACCTCCTCTTCTGGCGGCCCACACAACAGGACCCCCCCCCCTCAACGGGCGCCTCCTGGCGCCCGACCAGGCTTGTTCGGGTGGCGACGGTAGAAATCGGCCAGGAGGGCCGGGTCCAGGATGAAGCTCCTCTTCACCCAGGAGCGTTCTTCGGGTCCATACCCTTCCCAGTCCACCAAATACTGAAAGCCCCGGCCCATTCGACGGACGTCCAAGAGCCGGCGTACTGTCCAAGCCGGCTCCCCATCGATGATACGGGCAGGAGGCGGTGCCGGACCGGGTGCACAGAGGGGTGAGGTGTGATGCGGTTTAATCCTGGAGACATGGAAGACCGGATGGATCCGCAGTGAGGCCCGGAGTCGGAGCCTCACTGCGGTAGGACTGAGGACCTTAAGGATGGTGAATGGTCCGATGAAACGGGCGACTCGACCTGGAGTGGAATGTCCTTGGTGGATAGCCATACCTCCTGCCCGGGCTGGTATGCGGGGGCCGGGGACCGTCGACGGTCTGCATGGGCGTTTGCCCTCGTCCGGGCCCTCAACAAGGCCGAACGGGCGGTGCGCCACACCCGACGGCATCTCCACAGGTGGGCCTGGACCGAGGGCACACCGACCTCTCCCTCCATCAAAGGAAACAAAGGGGGTTGGTACCCCAGACACACCTCAAACGGGGAGAGGCCGGTGGCAGAGGACACTTGGCTGTTATGAGCGTACTCGATCCAGGCCAGATGTTCACTCCAAGCCGTCAGGTGTGCGGAGGTAGTACACCGAAGGGCTTGCTCCAACTCTTGATTGGCCCGTTCGGCCTGTCCGCTAGTCTGAGGGTGATGCCCAGACGAGAGGCTCACGGTGGCCCCCAGTTCCCGGCAGAAACTTCTCCATACCTGCGAGGAGAACTGGGGACCGCGATCTGAAACGATGTCTGTAGGGATCCCATGCAGCCGGACGACATGGTGGACCAGGAGATCCGCCGTCTCCTGGGCCGACGGGAGCTTCGGGAGGGCCACGAAGTGGGCCGCCTTGAAGAATCGGTCCACTATTGTGAGAATGGTGGTGTGTCCCCGGGACGGCGGGAGGCCCGTGACAAAATCCAGACCGATGTGGGACCAGGGGCGATGAGGCACAGGAAGTGGCTGTAGGAGTCCCTGTGCCTTCTGGTGGTCTGCCTTGCCCCTGGCGCAGGTGGTGCAGGCCTGGATGTAAGCCCGGACATCAGTCTCCAGGGACGCCCACCAGAAGCGCTGCTGGACCACTGCCACGGTCCTACGCACCCCTGGGTGGCAGGAGAGCTTGGACCCATGACAGAAGTCCAGGACGGCAGCCCTGGCTTCTGGTGGGATGTATAGTCTGTCTTTCGGTCCAGTTCCGGGATCCGGGCTACGTGCCAGGGCCTCCTGGACGGTCTTCTCCACGTCCCAGGTTAGGGTAGCCACGATAGTGGACTCCGGTAAGATGGGTTCCGGTGGATCCGACAGCTCGGTCTTGACTTCCCGTTCGTGCACCCGGGACAGGGCATCCGATCTCTGGTTTTTTGTCCCGGGGCGGTAGGTGATCCGGAAGTCAAAACGGCTGAAAAACAGTGACCAGCGGGCTTGCCTGGAGTTCAGTCGCTTGGCGGTCCTGATATACTCCAGGTTCCGGTGGTCAGTAAAAACCGTGAAAGGCACTGACGCTCCCTCCAGCAGGTGTCTCCACTCCTCAAGAGCCTCTTTCACCGCAAGGAGCTCTCGATTGCCCACGTCATAGTTCCGCTCTGCTGGGGTCAACCTGCGGGAAAAATAGGCACACGGGTGAAGAACCTTATCGGTCTCTCCGCTCTGGGATAGCACGGCTCCTATCCCTGAGTCAGAGGCGTCCACTTCAACCACAAACTGGCGACTAGGATCGGGCTGCACCAAGACAGGTGCAGTCGAGAAGCGTTGTTTCAACTCCCTGAATGCGGCATCGCACCGATCCGACCAGGTGAAGGGAACTTTTGGTGAGGTCAGGGCTGTCAGGGGGCTAACTACCTGACTATACCCCTTAATGAACCTCCTGTAAAAATTTGCGAAGCCGAGGAACTGTTGCAGCTTCCTACGGCTCGTAGGTTGGGGCCAGTCTCTCACCGCTGCGACCTTGGCCGGATCCGGGGCAACGGAGTTGGAGGAGATGATAAACCCCAGGAAGGACAAAGAGGTGCAGTGAAACTCACACTTCTCGCCCTTCACAAACAGCCGGTTCTCCAACAACCGCTGCAGGACCTGACGTACATGCCGTACATGGGTCTCAGGGTCCGGAGAAAAGATGAGTATATCGTCCAGATATACAAAGACGAATCGGTGCAGGAAGTCCCGCAAGACGTCATTAACCAAAGCTTGGAATGTCGCGGGGGCGTTAGTGAGGCCGAACTGCATGACCAGGTACTCAAAATGACCTAACGGGGTGTTGAATGCCATCTTCCATTCATCTCCCTTCCGGATCCGAACTAGGTGGTATGCGTTCCTAAGATCCAACTTTGTGAAGATTTTGGCTCCATGCAGGGGGGTGAAAACCGAATCCAACAAAGGCAACGGGTATCGGTTGCGAACCGTGATCTCGTTCAGCCCCCGGTAATCAATGCATGGACGAAGACCGCCATCTTTTTTGCCCACAAAAAAGAAACCTGCTCCCATCGGAGAGGTGGAGTTACGGATCAGCCCGGCAGCTAAGGAGTCCCGGATGTAGGTCTCCATCGATTCGCGCTCAGGTCGGGAGAGGTTGTACAGCCTGCTGGACGGGAACTCCACGCCTGGCAACAAATCGATGGCACAATCGTACGGACGGTGCGGGGGAAGGGTGACTGCCTAATCCTTGCTAAAAACGTCAGCAAGATCGTGGTACTCAACCGGCACTGCCAACAGATTGAGGGGAACTTTGACCTGCTCCTTAGCCTGGGAACCGGGAGGAACCGAGGATCCCAAACACACCCGATGGCAGGTCTCGCTCCACTGTACCACCACCCCGGACGGCCAATCAATCCGGGGATTGTGTTTTAGCATCCAGGGGAACCCCAGAATCACACGGGAGGTAGAAGGAGTCACAAAAAACTCAATCTCCTCCCTATGATTCCTTGACACTACCAGAGTTACTGGTGGTGTCCTGTGTGTGATTAAAGGGAGTAGGGTGCCATCTAATGCTCGCACCTGCAATGGTGAAGGAAGCGCCACCAGAGGGAGCCCTACCTCCCTGGCCCATCTGCTGTCTAGCAGATTCCCTTCTGACCCTGTGTCTACCAGTGCTGGGGCCTGAAGGGTTAAATCCCCGCTAAGGATTGTAACTGGGAGCCGTGTGGAAATGTGTGTGTGTCCCACGTGAATTTCTTGGCCCACCCTAAGCCCAGTTTCTAGGGATGGGCGTTGGTGTTTAACCGTTCGGGGCAATTGCTCAATTGGTGCTCCATTGAGCCACAAACAAAACACGCCCCGCGGGGAAGCCTCCTCTGTCTATTCGGTGGTCTGAATGTGGCCCTGCTCATGTCCATAGCTTCGTCAGCAGGGGGAGCTGTCGCCCCACGGCACGTAGAGGCCAGGGAGCGTGGGAAGGGCGGACCTTTCTCGGACCCGGAAGGAAGAGGGACGGCGCGCGCCCGGCCACGCCCTTTGTCTCGTTCCCGATGGCGTTCCTCCAACCGATTGTCTAACCGTATAACAAGATCGATAAGCCCATCTAATTCCCGCGGTTCATCCTTGGCCACCAGGTGCTCCTTCAGGACTGACGACAGTCCGTTTACGAAGGCGGCGCGGAGGGCAGCGTTATCCCAGCCGGACCTCGCAGCCGCGATGCGGAAGTCGACTGCATAAGCGGCTGCGCTCCGGCGTCCCTGTCTCATCGACAGCAGCACAGTTGAAGCGGTCTCTCCCCTGTTAGGGTGATCAAACACTGTTCTGAACTCCCTCACAAACCCAGTGTACGTGTGAAGGAGCCGTGAATTTTGCTCCCAAAGCGCCGTAGCCCAAGCGCGTGCCTCTCCCCGAAGCAGAGTAATCACATAAGCTATTTTGCTAGCGTCTGATGCGTACATGACGGGACGTTGTGCGAAGACGAGCGAACACTGCATGAGAAAGTCCGCGCACGTCTCCACACAACCTCCATACGGCTCTGGAGGGCTTATGTATGCTTCAGGGGATGGTGGGAGGGGTTGTTGTACCACCACAGGAACATTCATATCCTGCACAGGGTCGGCAGGAGGAGGAGCTGCAGCAGCGCCCTGAGCGCTCGCCGCCACTTGCGCGGAGAGAGCCTCCACCCTGCGGTTCAAGAGGATGTTTTGCTCGGTCATTTGATCCAACCGAGCCGTAAAGGCGGTGAGAATGTGCTGTAGCTCACCAATCACGCCTCCTGCAGACGCCTGCGCTCCCTGCTCTCCCATTGGTCGTTCAACAGCCGGGTGACGCCCCTCGGAGTCCATGACGCTGGCCGAGATATCCTGTTGGGAAAGTGTAGTGACACGGACCCACAACAGGGGGCGTAAATGAACGGACAATGGAAGGAGTTAAATTAGAACACTTTACTGTTGTGAATGTCACAACCAAACACAGCAGATTACAGAATGTACACAACTCAATTAATAAAGGTGTCGTGTGGGCAGGCTCGACGATAGGAGACGCCCGTCTGGAGACGAACCGGAACCACACGATTTCCACCGCCACCGAACCCGAGGGATACTGGAGCCGCCAAGTCCCGAAGTCCCCAGGTGGCCACCGTCTCGGCGTGTCGGATCTGGTACTGCTGGCAGAAAACAAAAACAGTCAAGTGTGGGTGTGTGTGCACCCAGTAACAATTATGGTGGGAATTCCACCTCCACCTCTCACTCAATACGTGTTGCAGCGATCCCTCAGAGGAAAAGAGTGCCGTCCTGCACAGCCTCCACAAACTACGGACCGGTACTCCTGCAAACACTCACAATAGATAGATTTAGAAAATTACCACAAAGGCTGAGGATATTACCTCTTGATGAAGATGATATCTCGGCAATGTGGTGGAGGTGTCTTCCTGCTTTTATTCCAGATGTGGAGTAGATGATCAGTGACAGCTGTCATGGTTGATGGGTGACAGCTGTCACCACGGCTTGTTCCTGGATTCGGCAGTGCCCTCTCGTGCCTGAAGCCCGCACTTCAGGCAGGGCGCCCTCTGGTGGTGGGCCAGCAGTACCTCCTCTTCTGGCGGCCCACACAACATATTGACTTTGAATACCTTCTTTTGAGATTTTTATGTGGCTTGGGGGTTTTAATCATGTTGTACATGTTGAATGAATGGTTTGTGTTAGTGTGTTTGATGTGCACTGAGATCTGCTCGCAATTTTTTTAATCCCAGTGTGGTTTTTCTACTGCAAATGGCAATAAACTGAAGCTGAACTGAAATCTGAACAGGCTGTTATATCCACAATAGACCTTACAGTACAGATATTTGTCCATTCCTTCCCATGGGAGACGTAAATAATGTGAACTATTGTCGCCATCATAACACAGGTAGCTGCACCTCTCTGTGGTGCACAGTAACGCGTCACTGCACGCGTCAGGATCGGAGCTGAACAGATCTCACACTGTAATAATTGATCACCTTCTAACTCTGTAGGAGATAGGACATGGCACTGTTGTGCCAGGCCGTGACAGCATTAATAAACATGAATCTCACCACCAACAGTGGTCCAGGAGTGTTTCACAGCACAGATGTGGACATGAAGCCAGGACGCAGTCTGTGGTTAAAATCCTGTCACCCAAAAGAAGAAAATTAAGTCCATGTGATAATCCAACCATCGCGGTGTGCAGAGTTGCGTTGTGCTGCTAAGGAAAAAGAAAGTTCCCTGGAAAGGCACACCACCTGAGGGCCCAACTGCCAGCAAACTTTGAGTGAAGCTGTCCAGTGGCAGGCGTGCACGTGTGCCCGGCGCGTGCGCTTAGTGGCCCATGCAGCATTATGCATACATACAGTAGTGTTCAGAATAATAGTAGTGCTATGTGACTAAAAAGATTAATCCACGTTCTGAGTAGATTTCTTATTGTTCCATGGGAAACAAGGTACCAGTAGATTCAGTAGATTCTCACAAATCCAACAAGACCAAGCATTCATGATATGCACACTCTTAAGGCTACTAAATTGGGCTATTAGTAAAAAAAAAAAGTAGAAAAGGGGGTGTACACAATAATAGTAGTGTGGCATTCAGTCAGTGAGTTCATCAATTTTGTGGAACAAACATGTGTGAATCAGGTGTCCCCTATTTAAGGATAAAGCCAGCACCTGTTGAACATGCTTTTCTCTTTGAAAGCCTGAGGAAAATCGGACGTTCAAGACGTTGTTCAGAAGAACAGTGTAGTTTGATTAAAAAGTTGATTGGAGAGGGGAAAACTTATATGCAGATGCAAAAAATTATAGGCTGTTCATCTACAATGATCTCCAATGCTTTAAAATGGACAAAAACACCAGAGACGTGTGGAAGAAAACGGAAAACAACCATCAAAATGGATAGAAGAATAAACAGAATGGCAAAGGCTCACCCATTGATCAGCTCCAGGATGATCAAAGACAGTCTGGAGTTATCTGTAAGTGCTGTGACAGTTAGAAGACGCCTGTGTGAAGCTAATTTATTTGCAAGCATCCCCCGCAAAGTCCCTCTGTTAAATAAAAGACATGTGCAGAAGAGGTTACAATTTGACAAAGAACACATCAACTGGCCTAAAGAGAAATGAAGGAATATTTTGTGGACTGATGAGAGTAAAATTGTTCTTTTTGGGTCCAAGGGCCGCAGACAGTTTGTGAGATGACCCCCAAATTCTGAATTCAAGCCACAGTTCACAGTCAAGACAGTGAAGCATGGTGGTGCAAGCATCATGATATGGGCATGTTTCTCCTACTATGGTGTTTGGCCTATATATCGCATACCAGGTATCATGGATCAGTTTGGATATGTCACAATACTTGAAGAGGTCATGTTGCCTTATGCTGAAGAGGACATGCTCTTGAAATGGGTGGACATGCCCTTGAAATGGGTGTTTCAACAAGACAATGACCCCAAGCACACTAGTAAACGAGCAAAATCTTGGTTTCAAACCCAACAAAATTAATGCCTCGCAGATGTGAAGAAATCATGAAAAACTGTGGTTATATAACTAAATACTAGTTTAGTGATTCACAGGATTGCTAAAAAAGTAGTTTGAACATAATAGTTTTGAGTTTGTAGTGTCAACAGCAGATGCTACTATTATTGCGAACACCCCCTTTTCTACCTTTTTTTTTACTAATAGCCCAATTTCATAGCCTTAAGAGTGTGCATATCATGAATGCTTGGTCTTGTTGGATTTGTGAGACTACTGGTACCTTGTTTCCCATTTAACAATAAGAAATATACTCAAAACCTGGATTAATCTTTTTAGTCACATAGCACTACTATTATTCTGAACACTACTGTACACACACACAAACACACACACACACACGGCTGAGTGATAATTGCTGCACACTCGCGTGCACATGAGGAGGTCTGTGTTTGCCATACAGACATTTGGAGATTGGGCAGTCTGCAGTGCCTTTTATGGCCATCTGACAACAGTCTGTGTCGTCTACATGTGCTCTGGATGTGATCTGACAGGTGTGGACGAGGCAGTCTGTCTGCACTCTGACACTGCTGGCCATGCCTCTTTTCCTCCCGACTGCGTCGGATTATGTATGGATTACAATGTTTGCCATGTTGGGCATGCTCCCAGCAAATTCTTGCTATGTATGATGGGGGAATTACATTCAGTAGCTGCCAACAAATTGTCAGCAGCTGCTAATAAAGTAACTACATAAAGTAACTGTGTAAAGTAACTAATAAAGTAACTTTTCAAAGTAAGTGTGGCAACACTGGTCCTTGAGATTTAAACTGTATTTGGAAACTGCATTACCACGTTCTATTATTTTCAGAATTTGATGTGCAGTAAGGGAGAAACTTGCAGAAAAAGCTCACACACTCATCTTCAACCACTTAGTCCAATCAAGAGTCGCGGGGGGTGGAGTCTATCCCAGCAGTCATAGAGTGCGAAGCAGGGTACACCCAGGAGAGGATGCCAGTCTGTCACAGGGCCACAAACAGACAAACAAACACATTCACACCCACTCGCACACCTATGGACAATTTAAAGATTCCAATTGACCTAACATGCAATGTCTTTGGATGTGGGAGGAAACCGGAGCACCCAGAGGAAACCCACGCAAACACGAGGAGAACATGAAAACTCCACACAGAAAGGCTACAGGCAGGAATTGAACCCATGACCTTCTCGCTGTGAAGCAACAGTGCTAACCACTAAGCCACCATGCTGCACAGAAAAAGCTGCATAATAAATTAAAGTTCTCAATAGATTCCATTAGTTCCACACACATTAAAAAAAGTAATTAATATATAAGTCACTGCAGAAAATGATGTGGTGCTCACTGAAAGGAAATTGCTGCAAAGCCAGAAGACATTGAAGAAAACAATTAACAATTTAGATTTATGAAGTTCAGATAAGAATTTACAACATCGTTGTCAGTATAGTAATTGCTGCTATCTTTGCCAAGGAATTTCTGGAAACAAAATGAAGGTCCATTTTTCTAACCAGGAAAAAAAAAGTTGTTAAAAATTACTGCAGTACACATGGTTATAAGAGCGCTGCAGGATCTCACTGTCCATGAATCTGCGCCTTTGAATACCTTCCCATAATATGATGACAGAAGATGCCATCAGAGCTGTAATTATCAGGCACATTGGTGAAAAGCAAAGCTTCCGCTGCCTCTGCCAGGAAACCAAAATTATTATAACATGCTCTCAGTTCAGTCGTCTTCCCAAAAACTTTCATAGCAGTGACTACAAAACCTATTTTGTAATGTGCAAACTCAATGTAAATGTTAGGTAGCAGGAGCTTTTGTTAAATCATTGAGGACTTCTTCATACATCCAACCCAAAGCAAGAATTCTTACATTTGCATTGACTTCTGTCTAATTGCAGACAGTATGAACTCAAAATATTTCACATTTTGGTGTGGTCAACCTCCTTTCATTTATTTATATACAGTTTTGTTCAGAATAATAGTAGTGCTATGTGACTAAAAAGATTAATCCAGGTTTTGAGTATATTTCTACTTGTTACATGGGAAACAAGGTACCAGTAGATTCAGTAGATTCTCACAAATTCAACAAGACCAAGCATTCATGATATGCACACTCTTAAGGCTATGAAATTGGGCTATTAGTAAAAAAAAAAGTAGAAAAGGGGGTGTTCACAATAATAGTAGCATCTGCTGTTAACGCTACAAACTCAAACTATTATGTTCAAACCGCTTTTTTAGCAATCCTGTGAATCACTAAACTAGTATTTAGTTGTATAACCACAGTTTTTCATGATTTCTTCACATCTGCGAGGCATTAATTTTGTTGGTTTGGAACCAAGATTTTGCTCATTTACTAGTGTGCTTGGGGTCATTGTCTTGTTGAAACACCCATTTCAAGGGCATGTCCTCTTCAGCATAAGGCAACATGACCTCTTCAAGTAGTTTGACATATCCAAACTGATCCATGATACCTGGTATGCGATATATAGGCCCAACACCATAGTAGTAGAAACATGCCCATAACATAACATATACCATAACATGCCCATTTCAGCACAACTTGTCCGGAAAGCCCTCACAGTATGTGGGTACCCACAATGGTCCCTGGACAAATTGCAGAAGTCCCAGAGAACAAAGAGACCAGATAGACAGGAGACAGAGACAAGAAGAAGAGTGTCTCTTCCTTATTTAGGAGGAGTAGGGGAAAGAACTACAAAGGATCTTCAGACAGCACAAAATCACAGTTTACTTGAAACCAAGACAGTCAGCACTTTTTTATTTCTCAAAAAGAGGTAGAAAAATCTTTTTGTGCCCTCAAATCAAAATGTCAGGGCCCTGATAATGTTTGCAGTCGCCTCTTAAAAAACTGTGCTAAAGAGCTGAGTCCTATTTTCCAATTTATTTTCAATATGTCTCTGGAAATGCAAACTGTGCCAAATGTGTGGAAAGACGCTGTTGTTGTCCCTGCCACCAAAAATTTTCCAAAGGTTCTAAATGACTTTAGGCCTATAGCTTTGACATACATTGTCATGAAAACCTTTGAGAAACTGGTGAGAACAGAAATTATTAATCAAGTTGGTGCCAAATTGGACCATATGCAATTTGCCTATAGGCCAAATAGAGGGGTTGAGGATGCCACAGTCACTTTAATGAATTTGCTTTTTAGTCACCTTGAAGGGAAAGGTGTGCATGTCAGACTTTTATTTGTTGACTTTTCGTCTGCTTTTAACACAATTCAGCCGCACATTTTAGCCTCAAGACTTTTAGTTCATTTTAATCTAAGTTGTAATCTTGTGGGCTGGATTCTGAGCTTCCTCACTAACAGGACACAAAAAGTGAGAGTGAATGGGGTCTTGTCTGAGCAGACCCAGTCCTCCATTGGGACACCACAAGGCAGTGCTATCTCTCCACTTTTGTATATTTTGTACACTGATCTCTGCAGAAGTTGGAGGGAGGGGAGGACTATTCTTAAGTATGCAGATGACACTGTTATTGTCAGTTTGCTTCAGGACAGTGAGGTTGGCCACGGTCCTGTGGTTGATGATTTCTTGGATTGGTGCGAGAAGTCTTTTCTACAGATGAATGTATTGAAGACTAAAGACATGGTCATTGACTTTAGGAAGGGCTCCCACAAACATGGAGTAACTCTCCTAAAAGGTCAGGCCGTAGAAATTGTGAGCACCTATAAATATCTGGGTACTGTTATTGATGACAAACTCACTTTTGAGTCAAATTGTGAAGTGGTGTGTAAAAAAGGTCACCAGCGCTTGTTCTGTCTTAGAAAACTGGCATCCTTTCACATTGACAAATCTTTGTTAATAATGTTTTATCGTTGTTATATCGAATCTGTTTTATCTTTTTGTTTGGTGTCATGGTTTGGAAATTTGTCAGTTAAAAATAAAAACAGTCTGAATCAGATTGTAAAATGGGCGAGCAAAATCATTGGTGGAGAGACTCAGCTGTATCCAACCTCTCTGTACATGAGGCAGGTCCAGAGATTGGTTGAGGCAGTTCTAAAGGACGCCTCACATCCTCTTTTTGATCAGTTTGAACTGCTCCCTTCAGGACTGAGGTATAAAGTTCCTTTT